>NW_011371372.1:0-64632 GCF_000150735.1 Paracoccidioides brasiliensis
CCCACGAATGAATAAAAATATTACTTCTTTCTATATTATTTTGTAAAAATATAATTTAAGAAGAAAATTTTTGCTTTTTTCATTTTTTTTTATTGTAATAAACATTCAAATAACTATATAAACAAAAATTTTCTCTTTTTAGCATTGTAATTCACTGTTATTAGTGATTATAACAGCTTTCATAAGAATCAATTTCTGAGATCTAAGACTAGATATTCTTGTAGAAGTAGTTGGATGTTAGGGTGCGAATGCGAGCTGCATTAGAAGGAAACTCTCTGCGTTGCTAACTGCTATATAATGAAATACTAAGCTTGATGGGATGAAAGTGCCTGGATTATAACAACCCGCATCGCATGGTCACATGATGAGGATTAGGCCTAATCGGGCGCCGAGCTTAATCCGACGTCGAGTCTAACCGGGCGCCGGGCCTCGGCTCGGTCTCGCGCTGAGCCTAACATTGGATTGACAATCTGTTTAGTTTTTACTGAAAACTTACTTTCTGATAATCTCTCTACTTGAGAATTTCTTCTTTTAGTTCTACTTCTTGACTGAGAATTTGCTTTATTTTTATTAGAGACTGTTTTATCTCTTCAATTCTCTCTTAAGACTTTATCTCTTTTATTCTTTGAATAGAAAGAGCAAATTGAAACTGTTGATATATGATTTTCCTTGCAATTCTTGTACTTAACTGTGATATGAGAATATAATTTATTCTTCACATCATATATGACACAAGTGTGATCTATTGTACTATGATTTTCTACACAAATCTTATATGCTATATGATGTTTGCAAGCTTCTATAAAATAACTTTATTTTTGACATCTTTTGTATTAAATATGAGTTTTGACTATAGATCTAAAGTCAATATATTTAAAAGTTTTTAGCGTTTAATCAGCTATGAAAAGTGATGAGATTTTTATCTGTTTTGAAAACTTAATTATAATTTATACTGATTTTACTTTTTTCTTTTATCTAATATTAGATTTACTTAGTCAAATAGAATTGTTCTTCAGTTGAATTATAGAATTATAATCTTCTATCTTTTTTTTTAGTACTCTTATACCTTTCTTATTATTAAAATTATTATTGAAAATGTTATAAATGACTAATTTTTCTTATTTCTTATCATTATTTAATTTAACCTCTGTTTGTAATTTTTTTCCCAGTAAAGATCTTTATTCTTTTTCATTTTCAATGAGAAAGTTAGCTGAGAATTTAGACAATATGATAATTACTACAGAATTTCTCATAAAAGAGATATTTGATTATAGAAATTATCTTTTTATTTATTACTACTGAGAATAGACTTTGATTTAGCTTATTTCATAACTCAAAAATCATTTTTGAGCTGTGAAGTTAACTTATTGCTTTTTTCTATTTAAGAGCTTTAGAATGAGATATTGTTTCTTTAACTGATATAGCTTTTCTTATTTTAAAGTTTTTCTTTTCTCTGATGTTAAGCTTTTTTTTTTCTGAGACTTTCAGAAGTACTAACTAAACAAAAGTAGTAATAGCTGCAGTAGTAGTAGTTATTTGTACAAAAGTAGACTTCTTAACTATACTCTATACTACTTTTAATTGATTTTAAGTGAGATGAGTGAGAGTTCTCTATCTAGATTGACTAGTTTGAGACTGAAGTGGAATATATCTAATTAAGCCAATCATATTCACTTTGAATTTGATAATCTTATAAATTTGCTTTGATATTAGAATTAAAAAATTAATAATCTTTTAATTTTTCTTTTTATCTATTTGATTTTTTAAGATAAATACTATAAGCTCTAGATTATTAAACTATTTAACTTAATTTATCTATTTATCTATTTTATTTTTTTAAATCTTTTATTTAGAGAGTTTTTGATAAGTTTTTTTCTGAATTTTTTTCTTTATTTCAGATATAGAGAGTATTTTTTCTATTTTTTAACTTCCATCTATAGTTCTTATATATTTAATTTAATAAGCTTTGATAAAAATTATTTTAATTTTATTACTAGTTTAGTAACTAGATTAGATTTTTTAAAAAAATCTAATAAACTGAGATTAGTGTTTAAAATAAATTAATAAAATCTTTATAAATACTTTTTAAAATAAAAAAAGGTAAAAAACTAATAATTTTAATTCTAATTAAATCAGAAAAGAAATATTAATTTTTAATAGAAAAATTAGTAAAAAAAAATAATTTTTTATAAAGATATTATTAAAAACTAATTGATTTTTATCTATATTAAAGAAATTTTCTTAATATAACTAGTGTATAGCTAAATTTTTTAAAATAAATATAGATTCAATATCTAAATTTTTCTTTATTAAAGAAAAAGTTAAATTTGAGCAAGATTTTCTTAACTTTTTGAAGAAAAATTAGAAAAAAACTAATATTTTAAGAGAAATTTACAGATTTTACTAAAATATCTTCTCTACTAAAACTTAATCAGATTCAGTTGAAGCTTCAGTTGATTTTAACTAAGTTTTAACTGAGTTCTGTTAAGCTTATTAAAGAATTAGTTAAAGCTCAACTCTATGAAATGTTTTATAAGTATGTACTTAATTTTAGCTTGTCTCTATTCTCAGCTATACTCAATTAGTTTTAATCTTTAGTCTGTAGTTTACAAAGATTAGATGCAAGAACATTAGACTATATGTTTTTCACTTTCTACAAATATCTTTTCTGCCATATCTAAGTAAACTTTGATAAGAATAATGTAAGAAAGTACTTAGTATAGTAAGAAGAAAATCAAAATTGACAGAGTTTTCAAAGTATTCAAATGTATCTTTTCTCAATAATAACTTGATGAATGCTTTTGAAAGCTGTTTGAATTGTTTTGATCTAACTAATCTCTTAGTCATTTAATTTTTATACTCTTTAAATCAAATGTTGTAGGTTGATCATGAAAATTATTATTGAATATTCACTTTTCAAAGAAAAGTATATTTTCAACAATCAACTCTTCAAATTTTATATAAATAGTATAAAAATTGAGAGACTAATCAATTTTAGTAAGAGCTTTTAAATGAGAGTATTTTAGAATTTAAATTTCAAAAATTAGCTAAGTTTATTAATTTTCATCTTATCTAAGTATATATATATTTAATGAAAATATAGAGTAAAGAAATTTTCATTCATCAGCTGATTGATATTTAAAATTTCTATTATAATTATCTTATCTGAGAAGAAAACTTCTTTTAGATTTAATTTTTTTTGATTTAATGATAGTAGTCTCAGTATTTACTTCTATTATTTTTGTCTTTTATTTTTATAAGTAGTTTTGAGCTATATAATTTTTGTTTCAGTAGTTGAAGTATTTCATATTTTTTTTTCAATTCTCAGTTCTTAGCTTATTCTCAAAAGTCTGTATTATTATAATTGATATTGATTTATAGATTTAAGTTAAGAAAATTCTCTTACAGTTATTTTAATATTATTCTATATTAAATAACCATAACTTATTTAAACTAGATATACTCTTATGATAATAAGCAATATTAGTGCAAATATTCTGAATTTTGAAAACATGAAGTAATTGATATAGACTGCTATAATCATATATTATAAACTAAAAAAAAGTTTATAAAGAAAGTCTGTTTTATAATCATTTACTTGAATATTTGAACTTGAGCTTCTTCAGTTAAATGTAAGAACTTGATTATAAATATATAATAGTCATATTCATTTCTCATTACTAGATGTTAGTACTTCATTTTAGTATTTTTAAGTTTATTAATATTTTCATATATTTTCTGCAGATATTTAAATACTTTTTTTGCTATCTCAAATTTTTCTAAGTAATTTTCTCTCATTTATAAACTCAGATATCTGATGACTTCATCATTTATTTAATTTTTAATATAGATAATATAACTTTCTTCTATTAAAAAGTGGTCAGCATTGACAATTAGCTTGTATTTTATTCAGAAGAGCCAGTTTTCAAATATTAAATTTTCTATTTATTTATAAGATGTTTAAGATTGTTTAGCTTGATTAATTATTGTATTCAGTGCATATTCATCAATCTAATTTATAAGACTAATGAATTCATTATTTGCTGTAATATATTTTATTTTTCTATCAGATTATTTACTTAATGATTAAGTTTTTTTCTTTGTTTTTTCTCTTCATCTCATTCTACTTTAATTCTATCTAAAATGTCTTTTATATTATTTATAAGATCAGTGATCTTTTGATATATTTAATCTGTATTCTCTACTAATATCTCAATAAACTGTCTTTTTGATATGAGCTTCTCTGGTCTCATGTCTTTCTCAGTTAGAGGTAGCATATTTTAGTCTAATCTTCATTGACTGTTAGATTTTTTAACTGTTTAAATATAGTAATTTTCTTAAGAATTTAAAGATAAAAATAATAAAGAACTTTTATAGATTTTTAATTTAAAAACCTACTTTAAAAGAGTAAAAAAAGTAAATGATCTTAGTATTATATCACAGCTTCAATTTAGATACAGATAAATAGATATTTGATTTGCTAATTAGATAAACTATATCAACAAAATACTAAGATGATCTTTAAAAGATAGATCTAAGTAAGACCTGTGTTAGGCTCAGTGCCCGGTTAGACTCGACGTCGGATTAAGCTCGGCGCCCGATTAGGCTTAATCCACATCACGTGACCAAACGACCATGCAGGTGGTTAAAATCCAGGCAGACACAGCTTAGTATTTCGTTACATAGCAGTTGGCAACGCAGAGAGTTTCCTTCTTATGCAGCTCACATTCGCTCCCTAACAACCTGCTTTATATAGCTCTAGCACCTTATTTTTTTTCTTAATATCTTATTCTTAGCTCATTATCTCTGTTCTTAGCATCTTTGTTATACAGTTTCTATGAAGTAATTGTGAGATAATTGCTATGCTGATATTTGAATAGAGTCTATTGTATCTGATAGTTGTAGTCTGCTCTATTTAGTAAAATTATAAGATTAATTGATCTCTGATTGAATTTTATTCTATATTATCATAGTTAACAATCAAATATTTACTTATATATATTTAAATTGAAGTTATAATAGCTAGAACTACTAGATTTTAAAATTTTAATCAATATATAGAGAAAGAAGTTAAAGATTTAAATTTAATAATTAAAAAATAAAATTTTTTAATTAACAGTAATATAATATATTTAAATATAATATTAAATAATATCAATAGATTTAAGTATTTACTTTGTATAATTTCTATATGAAATTTCTTGTAATTATTATTTAATTTGAAATTTTATCAAATAAAGTAATAAGAGAAATTTATTAAATAATATAATATAATAGATGGTTAATTATATTAGCTAACTAATGCAATTTCAACCTTCATGCATTTATTTTTTCAATATATATTCAGTAACTATAAGTTTAAATTAATATATTTTGACTGCTTTAATTATTAAAAATAAGATATTAAATTAGTGAAAAGCTATCAAGTTATATGATATTTTTTTTATATTTATATAACTCTATTACTAATTATATGAACAAAAAAGATGATGAAAATAGAGCAAATATAATTGAAATTATTGACTAAGATAATAAGAGTAACTTTCAACAGCTGAATGAGTATTTCTAAAGTTTTTGATTATAGATAATTCAATATCATCTTTTGCAATTTTTATTAAAACAGTTTCTAGTATATATAATTTCTTTTTTTCTTCATTTTTTATTCACTTTGAGGTGGGCTAGGTCAGTCGTACGGAGGCCTGTATATGATATCTAAAGATGACTTGCACCTTTACACTAATGTCTAGGGCTAGCAGTCTGATGGTTAAAGCCAGATAAGTAGTTCTCAAGGTTACTAAATAGAGTTTTATATCACGTGAGTAAGCGATCAAGTATGTTGGCACGACAAAGTTAGTGGTGAAATACTTTAACTATAACTAGTTAGTTATTACTAATTAGTTAGTTAGTTAGTTAAGTATTAGTTAGTTGACTAAATAACCTGTTATCCAAGATAAGTCACAAGCCACACGCCACACGCCACTGAAAGGGGTGGTGCGTTCTGCAACTTCCCTCACTTTGCTCCCCCGTAACATCGCACTTGCCCTCGCCCTCGCCCTCGCCCCGTTCTCCAATCTACGACAGCCGTTCCAAAGTGTGCGTTGCGCCTGGGTATCAACAGCCCCATTATAACCCCCCAAGAGACCTAGATTATCACTTGTCCATATATAGGCACGTTACTTAGAGGTATTACTTAATAATTATTACCTCTGCGCCTCCTCCCTCTGTGTGCCTGGGGCAAGCCCTTTGGTAAAGTCTACCCCCCCCGGTTTGCGGAAAGGGACCTGGGTTGTAACTCGTCCCTTCCAAATTCCACCATATGCGTTTTTTCCAATATGCCACCGCTCAGTCATCCACCATACATATATAGAATATGCGCATTGGTGTACTTCCGTATGTGTGAGCTGTGTTTAACGCCCCGATACTGACGATGAACCCTAGTCTCGTGACCTGCAAGGGCGGGTTAGGGTTACCATGCCCGCGGTCCATGAAGACCCAGCTGGCCCCCTGATATTCCGCACATCAGGCCAGCTCCCCTATCCTAACCCAGCTAACCCCCAGCTGCCATCAAACATCTACCCCCGCAAAGTGACGCTTCGGGACCGTGTAACTGCTGCCACCCTGGTCCCCTTCTCTTCGCCATCAGATGTGCCCCTTTCCCTGCTGGCGTACCTATGCGACCAGCTCAACAAGGAGATCGAAATGGGAGACACATATCCGATGATCGATCCTATATCGCTGGACTCCTTTGGGCCCTATTGGTTTTCAAATTTTGGTGCTGTGATGTTACTGGGCAACATCAACAGTATCCGTGATGTCCAGGGGATGGGGAGGATGGGAACCGATTGGAGGAAGATTTGTCTGGGGAGCTTCAATATCAAGCCTAATTACCCCGGGCGGAGTAGTCATGTCTGTAACGGCACATTCCTCGTCACTGATGCGTCGCGGAATAAGGGAGTAGGCCGGCTGATGGGTGAGGGTTACTTGGAATGGGCCCCCTTGCTTGTCAGTCCTCTTTCTTGTCTTTTCGTAGTTATCAGCTTCGTTAACATCTGCGATTGGGTACTGATTTTCATTAACACAAATTCAGGGCTATACCTATTCTGTTTTTAACCTTGTCTACGAGACTAATGTGGCATCTTGTCGAATATGGGATGCCTTGGGGTTTAAGCGCATTGGCAAAGTCCCAGGGTGCGGGAACCTGAAATCACACCCAAACCAACCCGTTGATGGGATCATATATGGACGAGATTTAGGCCCGGAAGGGGAAGACTTTGTGTCAGAGGAGCGTTTTGATAAGATTCGTTATTATCTCAAGCATTCAAAATATCCAAGTGGCGCAGACCGCGCGGAGAAGAGCCGTCTGAGGAGCGCTGCAACCCATTATAAGCTGGTTGGTGGGCAAAATGGTGGACCAGAGAAGTTGATGCTAAGGGATAAAGAGGTGGTGTCAGATCCCCAGCAACAGTATGAGATAGCCCGTCAAATCCACCTCCAGCAACATGGGGGCATCAACAAGACAACAGCGACCATTGCGTTGAAGTATCACTGGGTCAGGATCAAGGAAACAGTCAGCATGGTTATCAAGAACTGCCCGCAGTGTAAGGAGACCCCCAAGGCTCCCCTGGCAAACTCCAACTCCACCCCCAACTCCACCTCAGAGAACCCCTCTATTCTTCCACGAGGGGAAAAATCACCCAGCTCGACGGAGCAGACGTACATCCTACCCACAAACGGCTTCGACACACCACCCCACGACCAACTCATCCCGGACCAGCAGTACGATAAAGACAACCCTTTCGCCACCTCCACGAACCCCACCGCCCACCCCCAAATGATACATGGAACCGTTGACCCAATGTCAGACTACACCAACATTCCACTTGACCCACAAATTATGGACGACATACAACAACACCTGCCATCCTTCCAGCACCACCACAGCACAGTCGATCCGTACGGTCCAGGCAGCAGTCTTCATGATCCCCATGCCCATGTCCACCCCCTGCAACATCATGACTTTGGCCCTACCTCCATGCAACAGCAGCACCACAGCCATAACCACAACCACCACCCCAGTCACCATCACCATCAACAACATAGCCATTCAAACGACTACCATATCGTTGAGGATGAAGATGAAGATATGGTTGAGCGGGCTGCGGCTGCACTGCGGGAGCAGTCGATGCGGTTGGTGGGGACTGCGCAGATGAGTAATGAAGCACAGTTGCATCAGGAGTTGCTTAATGCGGCGTTTGGAGGGGTGGATGAGGCGCATTTTCATCATTGATTAAAGGGTAGATACCCATGTATGAATGGTGTTTTGTCATTAGAAATTGTGGGTGTGTATTTTTTATTTAATCTTTCTTCTTTCTTCTTTTCTTCTATTTTTGTCTATATTCCATGATAATGTCCTGTTCTTGCTCTTATGTTTGATGTTTTGAAGCATTCTTGGGTCTAATTTTCTCTGGGTGTTTAATCTTTGGGCTTTTGGCATGGGTTGGTTTCGTTATTTGGGGTGGAGATTCCATTGGGCGTTGTATCTAATAGATGGGGGCTTTGCATGGGTGTTGTAGATGTATTTTAGACAACAATAATACATGACTCATTTGGATTGAGGACTTTCCTTTAGTTGAGTATACTTCGAGTGATTCATGAAGATGAATAACGGCAACACACTTCCTACCTTACGTCGAACATCATTGATATATATCCGTTGGTTTTTCACTTGTGCTGTTGTGATCAAGTTCCAGTAGAGGCCGAGTGCTGATTGGCTGGGGTTGGCATCGGGGGAACCAAACAGACAAAAAGCTCCCAAAGAAATTTTGGAATATGAACACCAACGACATCACACCGATACCCATCATATCTGCAATTAGAGAGAGTGGCCGATTCTACTTTCTCTGATTTTCTTGAAATACTATTACTACGCATCTTCTACTCCCCCGATCCATTTAAACCTCGCCCACAATCATGGCCTTCGCCGGCCAAACGCCCACGATCATTGTCTTGAAGGAAGGTTAGTTATTCTATCCCATGCGGGTTTCTGGGATTTAATGTCCCATTCTTTAACACCTCTTTAATACATTGTCTTTCAAATGGATAGGCACGGATACATCCCAAGGCAAAGGCCAGATACTCTCCAACATCAACGCTTGTCTCGTGATTCAGTCGACGATCAAGGGAACTCTTGGCCCTTATGGCGGGGATTTATTAATGGTGGATGCCAATGGGAAGCAGACTATTACGAATGATGGTGCTACGGTTATGAAAGTGAGTTGGACGACTGTTATCTTCCCTTGTTTTTCCTTTCTCTACCAGCCAATTCCACCAAACACTCTTGGCCATTCATAGACCTTTGAGCATACATACACACACGCACATATATATCTTCAGGTTACAAAACATTTACTAACACATATGCCCATTTAACCCAGCTCCTCGACATCGTCCACCCAGCCGCCCGCATCCTCACAGACATCGCGCGATCCCAAGATGCGGAAGTAGGCGACGGCACGACCTCCGTCGTCGTGCTGGCAGGTGAGATATTGAAGGAGGTCCGAGACGCGGTCGAGCAAGGTGTCAGCTCGCAGATTATCATCAAGGGCCTGCGCAGGGCGTGTGCTCTGGCTGTCAACCGCATTAAAGAGATTGCGGTGGATTTAAGGAGTACGCATGGCGAGTTGGGGAGCAAGGTTCAGACGTTAAGGAGGCTGGCGGGGACGGCGATGAATAGCAAGCTTATTAAGCGGAATTCAGATTTTTTTACTAAGAGTGAGTGGATTTTGCGAGGTGTTTCCCTTTAAAACTTTTGATTGATTTGGTGTGGCGGTTGGTTTGGTTTTGGGGTTATGTTAACATTTTGTTGGGACATGTGTTAACCTCCATTTTGTGCAGTGGTTGTTGATGCTGTGCTATCGCTCGACCAGGATGATCTGAATGAGAAACTCATCGGCGTGAAGAAGGTTGCTGGTGGTGCTCTCCAGGAATCCCTCTTCATCAACGGCGTTGCATTCAAAAAGACATTTTCATACGCTGGTTTCGAACAACAACCAAAGTTCTTCACGAATCCCAAGATTGTGTGTCTGAATGTTGAACTAGAGCTGAAGAGCGAGAAGGACAATGCTGAGGTGCGTGTGGAGCATGTATCAGAGTACCAGGCCATCGTCGATGCGGAATGGCAAATCATTTTCAATAAGATGGAAGCCCTCTGCAAGACTGGTGCAAAGGTGGTGCTCAGCAAGCTTCCCATTGGTGATTTGGCAACACAGTACGTCTTTATTTCTTTCAAAATCCTCCGCTTCCTGAGCTATACTAACACAGATCAAAAAAAAAAATCTAGATACTTCGCTGACCGCGACATCTTTTGTGCCGGCCGCGTTGCCTCCGACGACATGGAGCGCGTATGCCAGGCAACCGGCGCTTCCACTCAATCCACCTGCACAGACATCCAAGACCGCCACCTGGGGACCTGCGGCTCCTTCGAAGAACGCCAAATCGGTGGCGAGCGCTTTAACATCTTCTCCGACTGCCCCGCTGCCAAGACATGCACGTTAGTTCTCCGCGGTGGCGCCGAACAGTTCATCGCAGAAGCCGAACGCAGTCTCCATGACGCCATCATGATCGTCAAGCGGGCGCTGAGAAACACCACCATAGTCGCTGGGGGCGGGGCGGCGGAGATGGAACTCTCCGGTTACCTGCATAGCTATGCGGATCTGAATGTACCGCATAAGCAGCAGGCGATTGTCAAGGCTTTTGCGAAGGCGCTTGAGGTGATTCCGCGACAGCTTTGTGATAATGCTGGGTTTGATGCGACGGATATCCTCAATCGGCTGCGCGTGGAGCATCGTAAAGGGAATGTGTGGGCTGGTGTTGATTTTGATAATGAGGGGGTTAGGGATAATATGGAAGCTTTTGTCTGGGAGCCTAGTCTTGTCAAGGTGAATGGAATCCAGGCGGCGGTGGAGGCGGCGTGTTTGATTCTTAGTGTGGATGAGACTATCAGTATGTTACACTCTTTCTTCTTTGTTTTCTGTTTCCTTTTTCTTCTCTTGTTATCCGGTTTGAATAATATTGTCCCGAGACCTCAGGCCCCATCCCACTCTCCATCCCTTTTCCTACCCCTTATTATTATTATTATTATTATTATTATTATTATTATTATTTCCCCCCTTTCTTCTATGTTCTAGGTTGTTGCAACGATGCCGTGCTAATCAATCACTCCGCACAATTAGAGAACGAAGAATCCCAGCAGCCACAAGCGCCGCAACGGCCGCTTCCACAAGGCGCTGCTCAAAGGGTTCTGGGTGGTGGCAGAGGACGGGGAATGCCCAGGAGATAAATTTATTTCATGGTTGCTGTTGTTGGTCCAATTATGCCATTCTAATTAGCATAGCTATTCCGCACTGGTGACCAGTGGTGGTGTGTTGGTTACTGACTCGTAGAAATGGATGGCGCCCATTTCTTCGCTTTAATTGCTTCTTATTTTATTTCATTTGTCTTGAATTCTAATGGGAGAACAGAGAAAGCTCCTGTTTTCGTTTCAAGGTTACTGAGTGATGGTGGCAGGTCTAGGGAGTACCTCTTTAGGCCAGATGGTTGAATATTCCACAATAGATAGAGAAATAAGATATGAAAGAACTAGCCTGAGTCGTGTGCTAGCTTTGTGTAAAACTATGAGATGTGGGTTTCTATTGGGATCTGAAAACAATGGCATCGTGGATCATTAGGAATAATATATATATATCCATGTGCTAAAATATCCTCCAGCCTTCGATTCGACTCTCAACGCACCATCAGGCTCAAGATGATCCGAAAAGAAAGACCAGAAAAAAGGGTGATCGTCTCACGCCACGACATTGAACTCATCTCACGTCCCCCATCTCCCACTCGGCATGAACGCTTAGCTCAGAGTTTTGGCCAATGATGCTACGGTCGTATTGATTTCTCATGGTTACAAGTTGTCCAACCCCCTTTCCAGGACCTAACAAAGTTCCATCAAATCTGCCGCTCAGTTTTCCCAAACATCCCATTCGATTTTATGCAACTGACGAACCCGGGGAATGATGTCGATCCCGCCGCCAGGTTGCCCTGGCTTGCCAGGGTCCAGCCAGCCACGTCTGTGCTGACGATGTATGTCGGTAGTTCGCGGACCACGCGATGGAGAATGGATCCGTTTGCGTGACATGACATGCCAAGAGGCAAGCATGATTAGGGGTATGGATCTGGGGACGGATCATGGAGCTGCGAATGCAGAGTGTGTCGCTCTGATTTGTGTTTTGTTTTTCTGGCGTTCGGAAGGCCCGTGAGTCCCCTGATCAACTAGTTTTTCTTCTTTTTTTCTTTTCTTTTCTATTGCCCTTTCTGCTCGTGATACGCCTGTCGCTTGCCGGGGGCGTAGATGGTACTAAGGCAATAACTCGCTCTGAAATCCAGGGCCTTCAGTGCTGTCTGCTATTCTCCGTACAGCAAGAACATGATATGAAGGAGATTAACACCAGAAGCAGTGGAGAGGTTTGGTGAATGGAAATCAGACTCCGGTGGTCTTTTGTATTCAAGCATTTTCAGCAGTGATCCGACGGGAATCACCCAGTATGCTGGACTTCTTCGGTGGAATAGTTATGAATATGTCCGTTGCTACTAGTTACTACAAGTAGGTAGTTTGGTAATGGGCGTTGGAGACAGGGGTGGACTTTTCTCAGCGCTGCCCGGAGTTATGCATGAACTGTGTTCCCTCTTAAAAGGTATTGGTTGATGTCTGTCCCAAAGGCATTCATGAATGATCCGGGAGGAATGTCGTGCCATTTCTTGAAAATGCTTTGATCGGGTGCTCCCAGTTCGTCTCGGTCTTTGTCTTCATGGGGTGTGGACGCGGGGGGGCGTATGACCACGACAAAGTTTCATTTTATTCCTTCAATCCTGCTTGTGGTGTTAATGATGAAGATATTAATAGTTCTTCAAATATCTTCCTTGACTGGCATTACGAAATATGTTCTAGGAATATGGGACACAAGTGCCGGTTTTAGATGCCACAGCCCTCTTTGTGAACATGGAAGACGTATTCATAAATCAGTCACCGGAAAATTGCAATACTCTAATAGAATTCTGTGTTTTTGTCGATATTTTGATATTGTCCCAGGCCAAGTGTGATGATTTCAGATCGATTGTCTGATTAAATCGCAACATGAGAAGCAGCGCATGCAAGTGTTATTTAACGTAAATTGGCTTGGAGATATGGAGATGGTCGCCGCGGGGAAGGGAAAAATTCCTTGGTTTCTTGGATAACTAGTAGTTAATAATGGGTTCACCAAAGCTCCGGCCAGCGTGGAATTATTGTGGCGTCTTGTGGTCAACTGATACCATGTCTATCAATTGTTTTCCAGCAACTGATTCTCTTTTGAAGGCTGGTTGAGGTATTCAGTTAACTATTGTTTTGTTTGTTTCCACTCCCTATTCCTTTATAGTGTCGCCCGACCCTTTTTTTACACAACTACTGCTACAACAAATTCAAAATTCATAAAATGAAGATTCTAACAGTCGATCCGCCAGACACAGCAAGTGGAGTATATAGCAATCTCTCGCTATTTCGCAACAACACAGAATAACTGTCTAGTTGGATTTTGAACGCTCATCAAAGGTTGGGTGGGACCAATCCTCAATTCCAGGGATCCTGGTAGAGATATTGGGCTGGACAGCGTTTGCCGGGTCTTGTTACTATGCCGATGCCAATGGCTTTGGTCACTGCGGCTGTGGCCTTGTGCACACATGGTCAAAGTATAGCTAGCTGAAGACGGATTCCACAGTCTGTGGACAGTGGGTTAAGTCATGGGCATTAAGTTCTTGGTAATAGATATCTAGAGCAAGCATATTACGCATCGTGATGCAATCAATAATAATAAAATTTACCGACGTTCCTGGCACGGGAAATTTAATTTCTTTCCCTCGCTTCTTCACGCCAGCACCAGAAGAGAGAAGAGATCCCTTGTCGCCCCAGTCACGATCTCTTGACAAACAACCCATTCTGTGCTCTGGCTGCTGTTGGTGTTGCTAGTTCCATGGGCTCGTATTCCTCAGATTATTCAGCGTAAAAATAACTGGAACTAACTAACTAATATCTCAGCTTCGGCGACGTCCCATTCATCATTTTGCTCGCTGCTCCTTTCCCGTCCATCACCATCGATCAGATATTCGCATTTGGAGTGTTTAGGTGCCGCTTTCGTTTGGACGACCAGCTGCCATCGCTATATTTGAACGAGACACGCCCAAAGGAGCCTGGCTCAGTGTATCCGGGAAGAAAAAACACGGGAACCTCCACACAGCACAGGCTAAGCCTCCTTCGCTCTTTCGCCGCCGCCCTTAACGAGAAAGCCAACATCTTTCGAGCCCAGCGAGTTAGTTACCGATCACTTAACCTCCGCATTTTTGGGAGACGATAGCCGCTGTTGATCTTGTTTTAAGCTCTCCATCAATCTGAGAAAACCCATCGTGACTGGGATATATATCAACCGTTAAAGCTCCAGGTGCTAGCTGTATATACCAGCTGATCTTTTCTTTCCCCCGACCTTCGCTTTCAATTTGACTGGTTTTCAGCCTGAATTGTGCTCATCTCCGTCTGCTTTTCTGTCTACGAAGTATAAGGCTCTTCCTAAGCTAGTCACTATCCTTTGCGCATCCTTCACTTGTCTCGTCGATCTTGAACCATGTCATATTATCCCCCTCCACAGGGCTACCCGGCTGGCCAGGGCGGGTATGCTCCTCCACGTCATCAGCAGTACCCTCCGCAGCAGCAATACCCTCCCCAGCCATACGGAGCACCACCTCCTCAGCAATACCCGTGAGTAGGCTACCACGAGCTATGCAATTTTGCGTGGGACTGTTTTCTAGTTAACAATTTCAAGACCACAAGGTTACGGAGGGTATCCTCCGCAAGGGCCTCCCCCTCCCCAACAGAACCCATACGGATATCCTCCTCATACGCCGTCTCCCCAGCCACCTTACAATGGTGGATATGCGGTAAGTGCCCGGATGGTAACGCTCTTTAGCCTCTCCATGCTGACAGTGTATGTTAAAGGCTTCTTCACCTCAGCAACCTATGTATGGTGCTCCACAACTCCATCCAAGCGTCTCCCCGGCACCTCCGAACGGTGGTCCAATGTATAGTGGCCGTGCAGGAGGTGAATTTCGTCCTGACCATAAGTCGTTTGAGTGAGCTAACGGTAGTCAGGTCCTCCTTCGCCTTATGGCAATCATGGGCAGGGAGGGCATAGTCGCCCTCCACCCCCACCAACGCAGCCTGTCCAATTCGGCCATGGTGCTCCCCAGGGATATAGCTTCCAATACTCGAATTGCACAGGAAAGCGGAAGGCATTGCTGATTGGGATCAACTATTTCGGTCAGCGCGGCCAGCTGCGCGGCTGTATCAACGATGTGAAAAATATGTCGAACTATTTGAATCAAAATTTTGGCTATGCAAGGGAGGACATGGTGATTTTGACTGATGACCAGCAAAATCCCATGAGCCAGCCAACCAAGGCAAATATCCTGCGTGCCATGCACTGGCTAGTTAAGGATGCTAGACCTAATGATTCCCTCTTCTTCCATTTTTCCGGTATATCTCCCATAGCTACGGATTGTATGTATTTTCAAGTCGCTAAGTATTAAATAGGTCACGGTGGTCAAACTAAGGATCTTGATGGCGACGAAGATGATGGGAATGATGAGGTTATCTATCCTGTGGACTTCAGATCGGCTGGACACATCGTCGATGACGAAATGCACAGAATTATGGTCAAGTCGCTGCTGCCTGGTGTGCGTTTAACCGCCATTTTTGACTCATGCCATTCCGGTTCTGCTCTCGACCTTCCGTACATCTACTCCACACAAGGCATTCTCAAGGAGCCCAACTTAGCTAAGGAAGCCGGTCAAGGTTTGCTTAGTGTTGTTTCCGCTTATGCGAGAGGAGACGTTTCTGGCATGCTGTCCACAGTTGGGGGATTCATCAAAAAGGCTACGAAAGGCGAGGCCGGTTACCAGAAGGCGCGACAAACCAAAACGAGTCCCGCGGATGTCATCATGTGGTCTGGCAGTAAGGACACGCAGACAAGTCAAGACGCTACGATTAACGGAGAAGCTACTGGAGCCATGTCTTGGGCGTTTATCACTGCATTAAAGAAGAATCCACAACAGAGTTACGTACAGCTACTGAGGAGCATCCGTGATGAATTGGCGACGAAATATAGTCAGAAGCCGCAATTGAGCTGCAGCCATCCGCTAAGTACGTTTCATATTTTCCAGCTTGCCCTTGCAGACTCAAAAAAGGAAATAATTTGTTGCTAACCTGTGCCCCTACCAGATACCGACCTCTTATATGTCATGTAAAAGGATGTTTCCTTTCTTGACCCCCCTACTGGTTAGGAAGCCAGATTTTTATATGAGATAGAGTCAATTTTAAGGATATGCCATTAACAGTTCCAAACAGCCATGATTGAAGGACATTAGTGTTGTCTCTTGATTCACTGGATTGGCCCTCTCCTTGGTTGCTTCCATTGGCACATTTTTCATTTCTTGATATCTGGTGCTGTTGATTCTTTGTTGCTGTTTTTGCTCCAGAGCATTCCCTTGCAAGTAACATTTGCAATGCATTTCTCCGCTATATCTTCTTCGATTGGATATGTTTTCTTCCCTTTTTCGAGCCTTTTTTAATGCCTCCCCGTTGATCCAGTAGTGCTGTAACGAGTTTTATAAGTTTCAAGGTTCGTTGTCATGTTTACCTTTCATATATTTCTTATTTGCCTTGCGAGGAGAGAGAAGGTGAGCATGGAAGAGAAGAGAAGCTTATGAGCACATATATTCAATGTCGCTCCTGTCCCGTTTTATCTGCTTTAGCACCATTATTAAAACTTTTTTCTTCTTTATTTTGATCAAAGTCCAGCTTTGTTATTGAAAGATGTTTTTATGTTACAGGGTTTGATTTGGCCTTGTGAGTTCTTGCTGCATGTTCCCCTTCTTTTTCATGCTTTGCAGTTTTGTCATTCATCACTTGTTTGAGTTGGCCATTTTTGGTTTGTCTTCCTTGATTCCGCTTTGTCCAGAAAAAGTGTGGTATAGGTTTAGTCTTCCTGTTTTTCTCCTTGCATATTTTTCTTGTTTGAAAACGTACAGCCTTTAAAGTCTGGAATGATGGTTATCTGGGGGGGGTATGGTAATGGCTTCCTCTCCGGAATTGAGAATCCTGTCTTTTAGTGCTTTCTTCCCTCCTGGACGATCAGTTACTATCTGGACTCTCTGCAACGATTTTGTCTTCACCGAACATGATTATGAATTGAGTTGACGTATTCTTGATGATGTGTCGTTCTTAACCTTTGACTGTCACTTGATATTCCGAGCACAGCCACGCGATTTATTCTGGAACATTGCCACACTAGTAATTGTTGTGAATGCATTAACTAGCCGCTTATATATATATATATATATATCCCCTTTCCAAATAACTGCTCAAGATCACCGCGCCGCTGGGGCACAAGAACCTCCCAGGTTTGGCACCGGTCACCATCAACCTCCTATCATCGCTTCAGATACACTGGCGTCTTCGCTTCATGGTAAACAACCAACGATTTTTAGCTTCTGATATTGAAGTTTTGCCCTGCACTATTCTCCCAGGTGCAGTAGTCAGCCTTGTCCAGACGGGATATTTATCTATGGATATTTGTATGTATTGTCCCTCACACGGGCTAGTTGTACTTGATAAGCGTTGAGTGTCAGGCTGGCGCCTCAGCCAGGATATTCCAGCAAGCAACCAGCATGGCCAATAAGGACGAACGAAAATATAAACCCAATTTTCATCTAAGAGATTGATTCATTTTGACGCACTTTCAGTATTGCTCCTGAGGAAGGCAGTAAATGACGCTAAAACACAGAAACGAGCCGGATGACGTTTTGAAACGAATACACGCAAAAGCTCCAGAGACTTGGGAGGAGGCGAGTTAGCCAGGAGAGATATTCATGTGCAGCACGACAAGAGCTCAGGAGGCGGCGAATATATTATCTCAACCATGGAGGATTTCCCACCATCTTACGAGCTAGCTACTACTAGGGATGTCTGGGCCATAGTATCCGACTACATCCCGTCCGCAGATTTATGTGCAGCATCACTCGTCTGCAAGAGATGGCATGCGGTCTTCGTACCTTTCCTGTGGGGAGCGCCGGCGTCGCATTTTGGAACCGACAATGACGCTGTATACGGTAGGTTTTTTGCAGCTCTTAGAAAAGAAGGAGGTATTAGGGATAGGCTAAGTCAGAGCTTCGTTGCTAATTTGGTTGGATCAAAGTCGCCCTGACAAGGTTCAGAAGAACGCTTAAGCGCGCTCGCCTTGAGGTGCGCATGTTAACTCATACATTCCATCTGCCACCCGCCCTGTCGGAGATATACGGGGGACCGAGACCATCATGGCTCCAGGAGGTTCTGGAGTATCTACCAAAACTCCAGTCTCTGCTCGTGTCGCAGCTGCCGTTCTTCGACCACAACTCGCTCATGGCGTTAAGGCCGAAATCGAACGATGAAACTTCTTATGAAGCGTACGGTCTTCGTCTGCTGCTAGCACAACGGGAGCCGAATACCACATCTGTTGGGATCAGGGAGGCCCTGCTGCGCTTCCCGCTTCTGGTTTACTTGGATTTATCGTTCACCACCCCGGCGAGGGATCATGGCGTTTTTGCTGCCCTGTCTTACCTGAAGCACCTTCAGGTGTTGAAGTTGAGGGGCATTGGCATGAAGGATGCTGATATGGAGGTTGTGGCTGACTCTATCCAGACACGGGTTCGACTATTAGACGTGCGCAACAATCTGCTGACGGACGCTTCGTTGAGACCGCTTCTGCAGAAATGCTTTTTGCCACCAGAGGTGGAAATGCCGTCTCCAACTGAGCGGGATGTCAAGTTCCATTTCGAGTGGGCCCGGTCTATGAGCTCTTTTTCGAACGTCCTGAATGCAGATTCGTTAAAAAGCGAGGACTTTGATGTCCATCTCATGAAACAATTAATGATACCCCTGACCGGCCGTTCGGATCCCCAGGATTTATCGCATGTTGGTATTACACATCTCTACATCTCGGACAACCGGTTGTCTGTTGAAGGACTGGGGAGTTTACTGAAGTCGACACGCCTTCATGTACTAGATGGCGGAACTGTTAAAAGTGCCGGGTTGATGTGGAAGCGTAAGGGGTTTGAGCCTATCATTGACAATGAGAGCCATTGGGTGGTTGGTGTGAGGTTTCCCGGTGCCGAAAAACTCATTCCAGCGCTACGACGTTCGGCTGCCAATAATTTGACATATTTACGAGTGCACCATGCTGTTGTTACGGAATACACATCGTCGTCATCGCCGGAGGTTGTTTCTCCCATTAGCCTACTACAAAGATCTCCTGTGGAGCTCGACAACTTGTCAACTCAGGTTTACGAATTGCCAGGTGATGGCGAGGCCGTACGGCACGAGCTCCCTGATACCTCATTTCAAAGGCCAATGCCTGGATGGAGGAGCAATTATGGGGTTCGAGCACCCACGCGAGACCATGAAATACCCGAGGCAGTCCCTCTACAACCTTTCTCACTCCCATCCTCATCATCATCGCCATCCGTCCAATCCCGCACCGATCGAATCCAATGGCTTCTAGAAAGGCGTCCGAAACCTAGCAAGGACACAGCTCTCTTCCTTCATCCCTCGCAGACCCCTCACCTACGAACTCTCGTGCTAACTGACGTCCCCGCCTCCGTCCCACCATCGTCTTCTTACATCATATACCGTCTAATCGGCTTCATCACAGCTTGTGCAGATGAGGCCCTCCTTGCCACCCTCCAAGCCCGTTCCAACTACTCATTACCACCTGGTTGCCTCCGCGCGAGTGCGGAACGGCAACACGCACGAACTCTTTTCTCCCTCGAGCGCATAATCCTTGAGATAACACCCGTCGCCAAACTTGATTTTTCGAAGGGCTCCGCCTCGTGGAATCTACACAAACACCGAAGGGGGCCGGGATCCTTCTCCAAATCCAGCACGGAGGACGTAGATTCGGAGAACCTATGGGTCGCTGCAGAAAACGATTTTAGCTTCTTTAGCGACGAGGCGGGGGAGGAGTGTGGGGTTCGGGACGAAGATGTTAAGGGTATGGACGGTGATCGGGACAGAAACCAGGATAATGCATCCGTGAATTCTCCTCGAACCGTGGAGCTCGATTCGACCCCCTCACATCATCTGGAAACCAATGAATCTTCCCAGCGCAGTCCACAGAAACATCCTCTCCATCCCGTACCATCGCCATTCCTAGCCTCTCCAGCCAGAGCTCCAGCGCCCTTATCATCCCCCCATCTCCTTCCAGGCGTTCAACAGCAGCAGCAGCCGCCTACTAGTCCACACCACGAAGCGGATATCGACGTCGTCGCCGCATTAGCCGCGTTCCGCAAGGCGAAGAAGGCAGAGTATGAAGAGTTGCTACGCACGGAACGGAGGCGGAAGTGTACCATGTCAACCACTTCTACCACTGCATCGCCTGCTCGAATCCCTACGTCCATCCCGCCACGATCACCCATGTCGCCGTCACCATCGACGTATCCTCTATATGTCGAGGGCTATTGGAAGGGTGAGGTGAAGATTGTAAGGAATCCTATGCCTAAGGGGAGGACTGGGGGTGTTGTGGATTTGTATGGGAATTTTTTTGAGAAGAGATAATTGTATCCTTGAATATTTTGGAGGGTTCTTTTAAGATTAATTAGAATAAGTGTCAACATGTCATAAATCATCATCGCATCGCGATGGGGATAAGAATTGGGACAAGACGTAGCCTAATATTTAGAATGAATGTTAGGATATTCTTTTTTTCATTTTTTATTTCCGAAATCATTTTGTCTAGTATGGGAATTTTATTAGGTATGGCGTTTATATATTAAAGAAATACATGGTTTCATACCATATCATCCTAAGAATCCTTATTTTTGTTGGGGTTTTAGCCGTGTGCTAATTTACTCGTGTCCCATTCTTCTCCCCCGTATTGATAATGTCATCTTTTACCAGTTGGAGAAAAGAAGGAGGGAGACCATACACAAAACAACGAAAGCATCCGGCCTAGAAAAGGGTTCCAAAGCAAAAGAAACCAAGGCATGATCGTTCCCACGCCCATGTCTCATTCTTGTTTCTCTGCTTTTCACTTCATGTTGTTCCAGGAGCCTACCATATTGATTCAAAGAAAATGCCACTTATATTTGTGCCTGATACCATTCGGGAAAAAAAAATTTAAAAATTTAACAAAAGGTCAAAGCTAAAAAGGAAAAAAAAAACCCAGGAGACAGCACTACACCATTATCCTCACACGACGTTCTTCTCTTTGACACACAAAACTAACGGCTGATATCTATGCCTGAGCAGCCTTGGCGGCCTGGGTGGGGTTCGACTTCTTTGCGTCTCTGTTGTATCGGATTCTTGGGGGAGGGGCGCGGTTGCGGCGACCCTCTCGGGAGCGTACACTAGAAAATGTATCCTTATCAGCATAAAACTGTCCTCGAGCGTAGTTTTGACCGTTCTTTTATGCCCCTTGTCTCCACTTCGTTCTCTCTCTCTTCCTTCTCCCTGACGTGTCTATCTTTCTGTTCCGGAGGATATTTGAGGTGATGAATGTGAATGGGATCAGCCATACCGCACAATCTTTCCGTGGATGGCGCAAGAAACGCAGTATTGAAGTTTCAAGTACATCTTCGGAACGGCGTAATCGGGGAAAACAGATGCGTCGGAGATATCACCTATCCGCCAAAAACAAAAAATAAGTAATCCGACATTAGCACAATCAGCTTCTTGCAACAGAAATCCTTCCGGCTCTTTTCCGTCTTTCACCATGCCTTCTGTCACATAAACCGGGGAAGAAACGTACGGATGGCGGCGGACTCGACCATGTTGCGGATGGTGAATCTCTTGATCGCCTTATCCTTGGGGGTGCATCGCGAGCAGTTGGAGCATCGGATTGGCTTGACGTGGCCGCGGCCCTTCTTGTTACGTCCACTGTTCAATTAAAGAAGAGCTAACCGTTAGCTATTTTTATATTCCTCCTAAATCTCTCTATTTCGTCATTTCTCTTTTCTTTCGGGAAAAAGGGGGAAACATGAGTATCCCTCCTAATTCCTCGTGGGTTTTGTTCACGTTGCGGAGAAAGAAAAAGGGTACAGGTATTGCGGTGTATCTAGAGAGGGTAATTCCAATGAACATACTTCGAGGCCCGTTTCTTGACCATTTTGGCGGATTCTGCAATTC
Organism: Paracoccidioides brasiliensis; assembly: GCF_000150735.1. NCBI lineage: Eukaryota > Fungi > Ascomycota > Eurotiomycetes > Onygenales > Ajellomycetaceae > Paracoccidioides > Paracoccidioides brasiliensis. The sequence continues at coordinate 22,286 of NW_011371372.1, forward strand.
TTTCAATGTCAGAGAGAGCACCAGGCCAAGAGTGTATAGAGAGGAGCTTACAGGTTGATGTCGGCTGGGTTGGGGTGGTTTGATGTCGGATTGTCCTTGGCCTTCGACTCCTGCTGCGGTTGCCGTCTCTTTGTGGGCGACAGGGCAACAGCCCTTAAGCGAAGGCGGATTATGTCAGCGTCTTCCAACAGTCACAACACGTGATAATTGAATTTAATCCCGTGACCGTGCCTGGCCCGCGCCGGTCCCTATTGGCTCCACTTCGAACTTCGTGTCGTGATTGCGGGTCAATATTTATTGTTGCCATTATTACCCTCCCTCGCGGACTCCTATCCCTTTGTTTCTTTTGTTTCCCTCCCCCCCGCCTACCCCCCCCCCTCCCCAATAAATGAATGAAATAATAAATCTAGCTATCTGCCTTCTGAGTCAGATCTAGTCTCTCTAAGCACCAAAGTTCCGTGGTAGATCCGTCCTTTCGTCTTGTTTTGCTTCTTCAACATCTAGGTTCCAAGGCACTTTCTGTCCTCTGATCTTCCACCAGTATCAAACATGTCTGCTGCAGGGCAAGGAACCTTTCGAAATCGAACCGTGGGCCGTGGTCAGATTCCCTTCGATGGGAGCCCTTCTGGTATCCCTCGCAAGGTCGAAACGCCTCCTGTCCCCCAGTCAGCTACCTCCGATGTTGGCAGCAGCTCGGCGTTGAGTACAAGTAGACAGAAACAGACCAAGCGTGATGAGGTAAATAATCTATTTCCAATATATATATATTCTTTCCTGTCTTCTCTGTACTCGATAAATCTTATATCTACTCTCACCTTTCGATAAAAGTAACTTATCACTTCAATGGCTTAGGCTATCAGAAAGAAAATGGAAGCAGACCTCAATAAAAAGAGACATAACCCTACACGAGCTCGACATACTCGCAAAGCACCCCCCGGTACTGTCATGGCTCTTAAACCCAGCCATGCTCTCCAGATTAAGCCCAACACCACGGTCGCGGAGGCTGCGCAATTGATGGCTGCAAAGAGAGAGGATTGCGTTCTCGTGACGGATGAGGACGAACGCATTGCGGGTATATTCACCGCGAAGGATTTGGCCTTTAGAGTTGTTGGTGCCGGTATCAGGGCTCGGGATGTTACAATTGCAGAAATCATGACCAAGAACCCTCTCTGTGCGAGAACTGACACCAGCGCTACCGATGCGCTGGACCTGATGGTCCGGAAGGGATTCAGGCATTTACCTGTCATGGATGAAAACCAGGATATATCTGGAATTCTTGACATTACCAAGTGCTTCTACGATGCTATGGAGAAGCTAGAGAGGGCATACAGTTCATCTCGCAAGCTGTATGATGCCCTCGAGGGCGTGCAGTCGGAATTGGGCTCTAATCAGCCACAACAAATTATCCAGTACGTCGAGGCGCTGCGGCAGAAGATGTCCGGTCCAACATTGGAGACCGTTTTGAATGGACTTCCACCGACAACAGTGTCGGTACGCACGTCCGTTAGGGAGGCTGCTGCGTTGATGAAAGAGAATCACACCACCGCATTGCTTGTGCAGGATCAGGGTTCGATTACTGGTATATTCACGAGTAAAGATATTGTTCTTCGCGTGATTGCCCCTGGGTTGGATCCCAACACCTGTAGCGTTGTTAGAGTCATGACTCCTCATCCGGATTTCGCTCCGACTGATATGAGCATTCAGGCTGCTCTTCGGAAAATGCATGGTTAGTTCTGACACCCGTTCATTAGGTGCAGAAGAAACAGGATTAACGATATCGAAACTAGATGGACACTATCTCAACCTCCCTGTAATGAACGAGGCTGGAGAGATTGTTGGCATGGTCGATGTGCTGAAGTTAACCTATGCTACGCTTGAACAAGTATATTTCTAATTTCTTCACTGGAACAATTGTGCCCACGGTCATTTCACTAAAAATTTCCACCAATTGTTCTAGGTCAATACGATGTCATCAAACGAAAGCGAAGGACCGGCGTGGAATAAGTTCTGGCTTTCCATGGACCATGAGTCCGATTCCATAATATCCGGTAGCCACGGCGGCCATCAGGTCTCGACCCCCATCCGCTCCGTCGTTAGTCCCGAACTTTCCAGGACACATGTTGAGCGGGAAAATAGCGTCCTCCCGAACGATTCCGCTTCGCATCATGGCGACGATGCCGCCTCAGATGTCCTGGAGCCCCGCGTAGCTCACAATGAGGACACACCGTTCCCATTCAAATTCAAAGCCCCCAGCGGACGAGTTCACAGGCTGCACGTTACACCTTCAGCAGGTGTGTCGGACCTCGTTTCACAGGTCTCCCTGAAGCTGGGGCCTGAGGTCGAAGCCGTTGGTGGCTACGCTCTGGTAGAAGATGGCAAACTGAGCAATTCGGGCTATGCGTTGAGTTATGTGGACAACGAAGGGGATACAGTGTCCATAACAACAGATCAGGATCTTTGGGATGCCGTCACTCTGTCTAGGAGTAGCAATATGGACAAGGTAGATCTTTATGTCCATGATCCGGAAAAGCAGCCTGTTATTGCCACACCTCCCCCTCCTCCTGTTGCTCAGCAGGTGCCTTCCGTGTCCTTGAAACCAGCCACGCCGCCTGGGGCGATTGAAGAGGAAGAAGAGCAGAGTAATGTGGGCAATCGAAGTTCTGTTACAGACAGGTCGCAGACTATTGTGCGTTTCCCGACAGCAGAGCAGTTGATAAACGGGGTACCCAATGAGCTTATTCTGCCAGGTGCCATTGTGACATTGGCTGTGGCTATAGTTGGTGTGTTTGTTCTCAGCCGAATAGGCAATCGATAGTTGTGGCTTTGTTTTCCTGTCTTGAGGGGCATCCTTACGCCTGGTGGGACTTCTCGATAGTAATTCATCTCTTCGATTTATTTCTTGATCATATTCAACTCTTTTGTATTCCGCCCTTTCCTCCCCCCCCTCTTCTTTTCCTTTTCCTTTGTATTTATTTCTTCACACGATATGTACCCTTACTATTGTCTCTGGCCACTTTTTCGAATATCGTAACCAGCTCCTCCCATACCTGCATGGGTTTGTTCCGTACCTCTAACATGTGGGATATAACGGCCGTTCCAGCAATTCGCGAGTCGCCGGGTGGTTTTTCAACACGTTATTAATACATATACAGCAGCTATAGTAGACTGTTTTCTTTTTGACTACAAACGCTACCATTAGTTTAGCAATAGATAGACCTCAACGAACAAGACATTCCCCCCCACGTTACTTGACGGAAAATAAAGTCCAATGTTTTTTATTTTTGCCCTTTCAGGCCGATCCATGTCAATCCTAGCTTATTCTGGACTAGCGCAGGGCACCTCTCACCCTAAACCGGATCTGTGCTAGCCCTCTTGCATGCCACTTTCAAAACTGTAAACTTCGGCCTTCGACCACTTCGACGCCAACAACTTCGACCTTTACAGATCCTCACCTCTCTCCTACCCCCTCCCCTTCGCGTCTCTTCTCTCACTCCCTCTTCTCTTCTGTCTATACCTGATTCCTTCATCGTTCAGCACCTCTCCTCTCTCCGAAAACCTCCTGCCAGACAGTGTTCTTGATCTATGCTCTGCTCACTCAATCATCTTGACCCGCGCTCGCCCAATCTTCTGCTCTTTGTGCCCCACAAAGAATTTCGTGTCTGCGTTTCCCACTTTAATCTGTATAACGTCGAGGATCAAGGGAACTCTATTTGATCTCTCTCTTTTTTTTTTTGTTTCTTTCTTTCTTTGTGTCTTTCCTTCTCTGTGATCCTCCACTTCCCTTCTCTCTTCTCCTCTGGCGCGACTCTATTTTTTTGTTATTTTTGGTCTTTGAAAAGGGGGTAGATTCCACCAATACAACCATCCCACCCTCCCACGCTACGACACGGAAATACAAACATACAAGGATAAACAGATAATGTCGCTATTGCCACAGGAGGTCCACGTTGCCCTCGCGCAACTCTTGCTTGCTCTCGCTTCCGCAGACAATATCGTTCGAACTCAGGCTGAGGAACAGTTGAATAATGAATGGGTCCAGGGTCGTCCAGATGTCTTGCTCATAGGGCTGGCGGAACAACTACAGGGAGCGGAAGATGCTGGTGTACGTTTACAAAACACTCTCACTTCCTTTTGACCTTATTGATTTCTTTTTGGGTTTTCTTGATGATTTCTCTTCATTTTTCTTTCTTCTTTATACTCTGCGTGGGGTGAATATTTCTCTTCTCATAACCTATGGATACTAATTTATTTTAACTTATTTTAGACGCGATCGTTTGCCTCCGTTCTCTTCCGTCGGATATCGACGCGGTCTATGAAATTGGCCAATTCCACGGAATCTAAGGAGCTGTTCTTCACTCTTTCACATGAACAGAGAATGGCTATTCGACAAAAACTGTTGGAGTCGCTAAGCAGTGAGGGCGTAGCCCATGTGCGGAATAAGATTGGTGACGCTGTAGCTGAAATTGCGGGACAGTATGCCGAAAATGGTACGTGGAAACAAAGAATTAAGAAAACAAGAGAAACAATGCCATGTTGAAAACCGTGTATAGCTGGCCAGATACATGCTTAATTCTTACTCAGACTGATTATTTTCTCTTCTTTGGGAATGCTAGGTGAACAATGGCCTGAGCTTCTGGGAGTACTCTTCCAGGCCAGCCAGTCTAATGATCCGGGTGTGCGCGATTCCGCATTCCGTATATTCTCAACGACACCGGGTATTATTGAGAAACAACATGAGGATATGGTTCTAGGTGTTTTTTCGAAGGGTTTCAGAGATGAGAATATTTCTGTACAGTTTATACTACATCTGAAAAAGAAACAAACATGGATGTATTCACTAATGATTGTTCTCAAAATAATTAGGTCCGAATATCCGCAATGGAAGCATTTTCTTCCTTTTTCCGCTCCATCCCTAAAAAGAGCCAGAGCAAATACTTCTCCTTAGTCCCGGATGTCCTCAACATCCTACCACCCTTGAAAGAAGCTGATGAGAGTGAGGAACTTTCCAAGGCTTTCATTGCTTTAATTGAGCTGGCAGAAGTGTGCCCTAAGATGTTCAAGGCGCTTTTCAACAACTTGGTCAAGTTCAGCATTAGTGTTATTGGCGATAAGGAATTGTCTGATCAAGTGAGACAGAATGGTTTAGAGTTAATGGCTACTTTTGCCGATTTTGCTCCCAAGATGTGCAAAAGTGACCCGACGTATGCTGGAGAGATGGTTACACAGTGTCTAAGCTTGATGACCGATGTTGGTTTGGATGATGAGGATGCAGCTGAATGGACTCAGTCTGAAGATGTAAGTGCATGCTATATCTCGGCAACGGCGACTGCTATATATGAAGAGATTAACATTTAATTAGCTTGACCTCGAGGAAAGCGACAAAAACCACGTTGCTGGCGAGCAATGCATGGACCGTCTCGCCAATAAGCTCGGTGGCCAGGTAATTTTACCAGCAACTTTCGTCTGGGTACCCCGAATGATGTCCTCAACCTCTTGGCGCGATCGACATGCAGCTCTTATGGCCATCTCTGCTATATCTGAAGGTTGCAGAGACCTCATGGAGGGTGAGTTGGATCAGGTTCTTGCTCTTGTCGTGCCAGCTCTTCAAGACCCTCACCCAAGAGTCCGCTTCGCCGGCTGCAACGCCCTTGGTCAGATGAGTACGGATTTCGCACCTACCATGCAAGTGAAATATCATTCCATCGTCCTCGGAAATATCCTTCCGGTGTTGGATTCGGCGGAACCCCGCGTCCAGGCCCATGCTGCTGCGGCGTTGGTTAACTTCTGTGAAGAGGCTGAGAAGGAGATTCTGGAACCGTATCTCGAAGAGCTTCTGAAACGTCTTCTGCAGCTTCTTCGAAGTTCCAAACGATTTGTGCAGGAGCAGGCGCTTTCTACAATTGCTACGATTGCTGATTCTGCAGAGGCTGCTTTCGGGCAGTTTTATGACACACTTATGCCGTTGTTATTTAATGTTTTGAATGAAGAGCAATCGAAAGAGTTCCGGATTTTGAGAGCGAAGGCTATGGAGTGTGCCACTCTGATTGCGCTGGCTGTCGGAAAAGAGAAAATGGGTCAAGATGCATTGACTCTGGTGCAGCTTCTTGGCAATATTCAGCAGAGTATCACGGATGCAGATGATCCTCAATCATCGTATCTTCTCCACTGCTGGGGCCGTATGTGTCGAGTTCTCAACCAGGATTTCGTTCCATATCTCCCCGGAGTCATGCCGCCGCTCCTCCAGGTTGCCAGTGCCAAGGCTGATGTCCAGATTCTTGATGACGAAGAGCAGCTTAGACAAGCTGAGCAGGATGTTGGTTGGGAGCTTGTTCCGCTGAAGGACAAAATTATTGGAATTCGAACCAGTGTGCTTGAAGATAAGAATACCGCTATCGAGTTAATTACGATATATGCTCAAGTCCTCGCGGCTGCTTTTGAGCCATATGTCATTGAGACGATGGAAAAGATTGCTATCCCCGGTCTCGCATTCTTCTTCCACGACCCTGTCCGGGTGTCATCTGCACACTTAATTCCCCAACTGTTAAATGCATATAAAAAGTCTCACGGTGATCAGTCTCCCGAGTTCATGCAGCTGTGGTCCAAGACTGCCGAAAAACTCATCGAGGTTCTAAGCGCAGAGCCAGCCATTGATACATTGGCGGAGATGTTCCAATGCTTCTACGAATCAGTCGAGGTCGCCGGAAAGAACAGTCTCACGCAAGCCCATATGCAAGCATTCATTGCGTCTGCCAAGTCGTCGTTGGAGGACTACCAAGCTCGTGTGAAGCGACGTGCGGAAGAAAAAGCAGAACTGGACGAGGCGGATGACGATGCCATATCATACGATATCGAAGTCGAAGAAGATCAGAACCTACTGAGCGACATGAACAAAGCCTTCCACATCATTTTCAAGAACCATGGCCCCGCTTTCTTACCAGCATGGGAACAGCTACTCTCCTTCTACGATGCCTTCGTTACAAATGAAGACCCCACACAACGACAATGGGCAATCTGCATCATGGACGACGTACTAGAATTCTGCGGCGAGCAATCGTGGAATTACAAAGATCATATGATCCAGCCTCTTATCAATGGCATACGGGACGACAACGCCGCAAACAGACAAGCGGCATGTTACGGAGTCGGAATTGCTGCGCAAAAGGGCGGGCTTGCCTGGAGCGAGTTTGTTGCCGCGAGCATCCCGACACTGTTCCAGGCGACGCAGCATGCGAAGGCGAGGACGCAAGAACACATTTTCGCTACTGAGAATGCATCTGCTAGCGTCGCAAAGATTTTGCATTATAATTCTAGCAAAGTACAGAATCCGCAGGAGGTTGTGGAGAATTGGTTTAATACGCTACCCATCATCAATGATGAAGAGGCGGCGCCGTATGCTTATTCTTTTCTTGCGCAGCTTATTGACCAGTATGTTCAATCCATCCATTCCTTTCCCGTCTTTTTAATGCTCAAAATGTAATCACGTAGCTTGTCTAACCAAAGCTCAACAACCCCAATAGACGAAATCCCACTGTCTTCAACAATGCCACAAAGGCATTCACCTATATCGTGCAAGCTCTCGAAGCGGAAACACTGCAGGGTAGCACTGCTGCTCGTGTCGCAAACTCATCGAAACAGCTCGCAACGGCAACAGGAGTCGCTGTAGATCAGATCTTTGCAAATGTTGAGCCCAAGAACCAAATGGCCGTGCGAAGCTTTTTCCAATAATTAGCCCATCCATAATTAAATCCCTGCTCTTCCCGTTCGATGTCCCAGGTGGTTCTAGCGTCCGGTTTTCAATTTTATTCCCTTTCCCTCCCTCTGTTCACAAATCATCATGTCCATCCCATGTCCAATTTCCTCTTTTTCCACCCCCCCTTGTTTTGCGTTTCTTTTCTTTTCTTTCTTTCTTTCTTTCTTCCTTTCTTTGTTTTCTTTTTTTTCACTTGTTTCATCACTTTTACACACCCCATACAGCATCGAGTGATTTTGTTTCTTAGCTTTTTATTTTGAAATGTGTTTCTCCCCCCATGACACAATGGCCAACGACAACAATCAAGGTTTATTTTATATAAATAGAGCTCATTGAAATATACGCTTCAGTACTTATGACTTGTTCGTATCTTTTCAGAGAACTCGTATTCACACTTTTCCTACGGGCTTCTAAGCTACACAGAGCTTCCTTCACAAAGCTTCCTTCGACATACAGTTTCAAAATTATCCCAACTCAGTCCCGCAAAACTCTCACTAGTCATGTTCTATCTACTTCTCCCCATAGCCCTCGAAACCTCTCAATTTACGGATAGATAATTCTTCCGCTACACAGTTAACTCCTGGATTGTCAGTCCGGTTTTCGTTTTCGTTTTTCTAAGCTCAAGAAGGAAAATATGAGAGAAAGGTTTAGATTAATATATAGATTAGTTACCCTAGCTAAAATCCATAATCCAGATTTTTGTTTTGATGTTGGCGTTGAATGGTAGCTCATCAACAGCTGAGCACAGTTTTTTGAAATGAGAAGTGGCCCAGTCGCCATACACGCTCATCCCAAACTTATAGGATGTCCATTTCTCCTTGCCATCCAGCGCTGCGAAACTAAACTCATGAATGGGGTGACGGTGATAGGTGGTCTTGTCTCCATCAATCAAAGGATAGTGACCATAGATCCTCACCAATCCACTAGAAGAAGTCTCCGAGTCTTTCTTGAGAAGTCGTTGACAGAAACTTTTACTGTCACAATATTCCATTCTTGTGGTCATCCCGGAGGATTCCTTTGGACTCAGGAAATACCTCTCATAGTTGTTGTCGGTGCAAGATCTACTCTTGACTTCTCGTGAACTTGTTTCGCTCGGCCTATTTGAGCAAGCATTCGACTTCACCCTGTCGTACAAGCAAGTCGCCCATGGCGTCAACTTCTGAAGGGCCTTTGGGCCACTCGTATTTGCTAACCCAGTGCTCGATGAGCTTATCCTTGTCTACTCGTGGCCGCTTCAAGCAATAGTAAGAAGAAAGCTCAGGTTCAGGGTGCTGTTGTTTAGGTTCAAGCAAACACAGTTGCAGTGAGACTGGTGGGGTTATGAATCTTGATATGAATTGGCTGTTGTCATATGTATGATCAAAGTGACGATAATCATGCCTCTGGACCAACAGTTTTGGGCGACTCGAGGAACATCAATGCTCGTTTTCCTCTTGATTTCGCCCTCTGGGAATATGCCCGGGCTCGTAAGTTCACGTTCTTGCTTTTCACAACGCATACCCGCTCCGCTCGGCCATAGAGGATATCGTACAGCATTCCTAAGGGTGCAACTAGCTAGAGGCGATGACGGGTTTGGCGGGCCAGGTTGGAGGTGTGCATTTTCTTCGGCAAAAATGTTGGAGTTGCACCTCACTGGTGATTGTCAGTCAGAGGAAGCTGGTTGATGGAATACAGATTACTGCCTTCCACTCCTTTTGTTTACTTTGCGCGGGGTCATATATTACTGGAGGGGCGTGTAGTCGGAGGGCGACGTTTGTTGACAGCCGAATGACGGGCTGTCACGGTATCACGTGGAAATATCATGTGATCTTGCTCCTCGGGTAGCCCTCCCCACCTCACGTGATATACGCGTATATTAGTCAGTCCGTTTCCTCCCAGAATCAACCATCCCAACAGTTGAGCCATGCGCAGCTGCCCCACCGCATGTGATGAGTGTAAAGTTATACGCCTTTCAGAGATTAACCATGCCACAACACATATGGTAAGGGGAACAACAACACACTTTGAGTTATGTAGATAGTTTCTTTCTTCCTCTCTTCTCTTGCACTGCGTCCTTGTTACAGAACCATCCTTTAACCTCAGATAGTAAAATATTAATCCATTACGTCTTATCTGTCCAAAGATCTACATGTGATTCCTTACCGAAGAGACATTCTCGCTCACCGCAACGAGTCAGAAGAACAGCATGTATCTGTATATGAAGGGGTTCCGCTGGTTGCAGGCCGCCCAACACGTGAAATACGGGGTATGACAGTGCATAATAGGCTTTGATAGATAATAGGTGGTAATGATATCATGCATACAGATCTATTGGAAATCTTTGTAACTTTCAAAAATTGGGGGATATTGTAAGGAAACGCAGCCGAAGGAGGTGAATGAAAAATAAAAAAATAAAAATAAAAATTATAAAGAAATTCCATCGCCCAAGACAGATAGAAATAAGAAGACAATGTCCCGACACAGTAAGGAATCTGACCACTCGATGAAAACTTTAGTCCAGAAAAATATTGTTGAAATCCCCTTTAACGCTTTTCCAATCCTCTCTGAACTTCCTTATTTAAACCCAGCGCAACTCGCCCACTCAATCACTTTGATTTATTGGCCTTCTTCGCCAATAAATTTAACGCACTCCCAGCAAGTATAAAACCACACTGATCCTTGCTCAGCGTATGCTTCATTGGTATCTCAAAAACCTCACTTCCATCCTTCTTAGTTACTCTCAACCTCACCACCCCCTGGCCCCCACTCGTTAACACCTCATACAGACCCACCGTATCAACCGAATCGCAGGCATCAATCCGATCATAATCAGCCTTATCCTTAAACGTCAATGGCACAACACCTTGCTTCTTCAAATTCGTTTCGTGGATGCGCGCAAAGCTCTTAGCGGCAATGATACGGCCACCCAGGTACCGCGGTTGCAGAGCAGCATGTTCACGAGCACTGCCCTCGCCGTAGTTATCTTCTGCGACAACGAGCCATTCGGTTCCCGCTGCCTTCCATTTGGCTGCGAGGTCTGGGATAGAGTAGGTTGTGCCATCGAGATCGTAAGCAACGTTTGTCTCGCCTGTGGCGGCGTTGATGGCACCAATCAGCGTGTTTGCGCAAATGTTGGGGAGGTGGCCTTTGTATTTGAGCCACGGGCCGGCGGCGGAGATGGTATCGGTCGTACATTGTCCTTTAACTTTGTAGAGAACACGGAGAGAGGTGAGGTTGTTTGGTGGGAAGGGCTGGAAGGGTTCGAGGATGGCGAGGCGGTCTGAGGTTGGGGAGATCACGACGGGTGAGGTGGGAGATGGGGGTGCGATGGTTGGCTGGAAGGCTGGGTTCCCTGACTCAAAGCCTAACTTGGGAAGGTCGAAGCCGGTTGGTGGGTGGAACCGGAAAGGTTTTCCGCTCGGGGTGGGGATGGAGTCGGTCATGGGGTTGAAAGTGGTGCGACCTGCATATGACATTGCGGTGACAATTTCGGGGGATGCAAGGAAGTTCATTGTTGCAGGGTTTCCGTCATTGCGCCCGCGGAAGTTACGGTTGTATGATGTTAGGATTGCGTTGCTTTTGCCCTTGTCCACGCCGTCTGTCCGTTTCCATTGACCGATACAAGGCCCACAGGCGTTAGCCAAGACGGTTCCCCCAGCAGACGAGAAAGTGTTCAGCGTCTGGTCGCGTTCCAAGGTAGCTCTAATCTGCTCACTTCCTGGAGTGATGAAAAAATCCGCTTTCGGTTTCAGGCCGGCTTCGGATGCCTGCTTGACAAGATCCTCTGCACGAGTCATGTCCTCATAGGAGCTGTTTGTGCAGCTCCCAATAAGACCAGCACCAAAAGTTTCAGGCCATTTGTTCTCCCTAACTGTCTTTGCAAATGAGGAAAGAGGTATGGAATAATCAGGAGTAAACGGGCCATTAATGTGTGGCTCGAGGGTAGAGAGATTAATGGTAATATGCTGATCATATTCCGCGCCAGTATCTGCACGTAGCAAGTTCTGAGGTCCAGACGATGCAATAACCGTTGCAGCTTCAGCGATATCGCCTCGATTAGTAGCCCGTAGATATGGCACCATGCTTGGTGAAAAGGGGAAAAGCGATGTGGTTGCTCCAACTTCAGCACCCATGTTGCAAATGGTGGCCATTCCAGTGCAACTTAACGTCTCAACGCCAGGACCGTGGTACTCAATAATGAACCCAGTGCCACCACGAACCGTCAACTTCCCAGCAAGATGCAAAATAATATCTTTCGGCGCCGTCCAACCAGACAGCTTGCCCTCGAGCCTAACACCAAGCACCTTTGGCGCCTTCAGTTCCCAAGGCGCATCAACCAGCGCATCAACAGCATCAGCGCCACCAACTCCAATGGCAATGGTACCCAATCCACCCCCATTCGGCGTATGACTGTCCGTACCCAACATCATCAGGCCAGGAGCGGCATAGTTCTCCAAAACAGTCTGATGTATAATCCCCGCGCCAGGCGGCCAAAACTCAATGCCATATTTTTTCGCAGCAGATTCCAAGAAATCAAACACTTCTTTATTCCCCTGGATTGATGAGGGGAGATCAACATCAGCTCCCTTCTCACCGACAATCATGTGGTCACAGTGGATACTAGCCGGGACAGCAGTCGAGGGGAGTCCGCAGGACATAAATTGCAGCAGAGCCATTTGCGCCGAAGCGTCCTGCATTGCAACGCGATCTGGTTTCAGCTTCAGATTGGCTTGGCCACGGATGTTTTTGCCATTCAGGGTGTCGGAGAGAAGAGACTCTTCAACATTATCGAGATGCGAATAGAGGATCTTTTCGGCCAGGGTGAGAGATCGCTCAGTTCCCAGAACCCGTCGTACCTCACGGAAATTGTTTAGAATTTTGGGATACGGTGGGGAGCGTGAGGGAGCATAAGGCTGGGCCTCTGTCGCGAGGCCGCGAGCTCTTAATGGCCGGCTTTGTGCAACCTGGATTATGGAAGGATGTCGGTTTAAAATACTGAGGGATCTGGATTTTCGGCATGAGAACTGACCTTGTGCGAGATAGATGCCCTGCCGCAGAAACACTGCCGCATCATCTTGGAGATATCCGCAACAATTTTTGGCAGGAAATGTAATTGTTTCTTCCTTGAGCATCGTTTTGGGGTTAAGGACGGGGGACTCAGGAGTCTATAATACTGCACCGAGGAACGAGCGAGTAAAGGGTTTAAGTTGACGTTGATTGGCTGGATGGCAATTGAGCAAGCTGACTAATCCCAGTTTCGGCCCAAGGCAACCTGTCACAGAAATTCTATGGAGAAATACATAACTTAGGATTGCTCCACAGAGGAATCGAAGATGCCCATGCATAACAAGACGATCAGATATGATTGACTATTATATACCAGGAATGTATTATGATACAATTCCATTGTACATTAAATGACTGAATGCGAAAGTACCATATCAAAAAAACAGAAACCTGGGTAGTTCCCATGACGTGGAATAAACCGCCAGAGCAGATATGCTATAATGAAACAAAATGGGACGAAATATGACCCCCCAAAAGGAACCTTTTAAATATCAAACCGGGTTTCAACGTTAATGGTTTTTCATCTCATTAGCTTTCGGCAGTTTCTTCCGATTGGGCTCTCAATTCATAGCAGAGATCATAGCATTGTGCAAGAAGTTCGTTAACGCTACCTTGACCTTCAGGTAGATCATTCCCCACATAGAATTTTCCATCGATTCTCATGTTGTCGATGGAGTTTAGCTGGCAAATAGTTAGCAACTTGGACAAATACCACCCATCAATTTCCATAAATAGGAAGGGAGAGCAACTAACCTTCATACTGTATGGGTAAAGCTCTCTTGAATTAGAAACCCCCCCTGAGTCCTTAACTTCAAGAAGGCATTTCCTCAGAGTTTGAAGTTGATTATAAATTGGTAAGAGAGCTTCTGAAACAGGCTCAGACGAAATAAGCAAGCCGTATATTAACGCATAGCTCCGCCGAATCAGATACAAAAGCGTCTATGTAGCGAGAAAAACAGCGGTCAAATTTCCTCAACTCCCAAAGTTTGTCAGTAGGTTGCGGTTGGAGGCCTACCCTTTGAGCATGAATATCAGCCGGCTTCCCATCCTTGTCAAGAAAGTTCCCATCAACTCGAGATTCGTCAAACATATTTAATTTTCTTTGGTACATAAATAAATCGGTCTCCCGTAGTGACCAGGCCTGGGTCATAGCAAGGCGGTCGAGCTGGTTTCGGATCTCCAGGAGCTTATCGTAAGACTCCTTGAATCGTTCGTCGATTCGACCCTGTCTAGAAAACGTAATTCGGTTAAATCTGATTCCATGCCGCAAGGCATGTTTGAGCGCCGTTATTATCATACCTTTCGAGAACAATTTCTACCCAATTCAGACATCTTTCCAACAAAACTTTAACAATCCCTTGGCCGGCAGGGATGGAGTCACCAGGGCCCAAAAAGTTACCATCTTTCATAGAGGCTTTCATACCCTTCAGTTGTTCCTGGAAGGTCAAGACCTCAGAATACGAAAACTATTATATTTCACGGCCATCCAAAATCAGCTTAGCCCTCCGCACTTTTATTATGTCTGACAGACATGGAAAAAGAGCTACCTTTGACCGCGTGTTTGCGGCAGATGTGGATCTTAAAATGGATACCAAAATCTCGTGGGTCGGGACGAGTTCGGGCGACAAGAAGGAAAGGTCATGTTGTAGCTCTCCTAACAGTTTTCGACAGGTTTCCAAACGAACTCCCAAAAGCTTCAATAGATCAGTTGAATATGTATCTTTCCCTCGATCAATGTTTCCTTGCATTGTATCTAGAGTTTTAGAGATCGAATCCAAGTCCTTCTGGCTGAAAAATGCAGCCTCCTTTAGATGGTCGAGCAGGCGCTGGAGGAACAATATTAGTTAGATAATGAGGAAAAACACGAGAATGCATTATCGAAAGTCGTCGACTTGGTATTACCTTAATTGTGGAAGCCATTGCATATCTGTGGGTTTGATCAAATATATCAGCATTCGTCTGGATGCAATGCAACGTACAATACCGAATAGAAGCCCACGTATAAAAAGTGATACTTACGCTGCAGGCGCTTCATTATTCCTCCCGACAGTAAGAAATAGCAAAGAAATCAGCTGGAAGCAATCATCCAGAACATTATCAACTGCGACATGAGCACATATCAGACTAACTGCACCTGTGCAAGGGCCAAAAGTTGGAATATGGGGATGGGGCGAACCTCGATTATGTTGTAGTTGATTGTCCGAACGGATGCTGTTCAACTTCTGGACTTGCTCAACCACCTGGTCATGATAGTACAGCACGTCTTGAGACTTGATATATCTCGATTTATCCTGTTTAAGAAGCAAGAGGGCGTCACGAATCACCAAGAGCCGGTCCAAGATAGGCTGTTCTCTCGGGTCGAGAGGGACTGATACGGCGGGCGAATCAGCCATATCTGCCAATTGGTTTGATAGTGTATTCCAGAGTTGGCACAAGCTCCCTCTCAAGCACGAATGATTGGGTCCGTATAGCAAAAATGAAAGACAGAGAATAGTGGTAAGTAAAATGGTTAACCTTGGACGTTGATGTTGATGTTTATCGTTGTATGGACAGTATGCATGTTGTATCATTACCTTCTTAACGTTGGGCCAATAACTATGTTCCACCTTCCTGATTGGGCTGAATAAAAACCACGTGATGTCGCCGAGTGCACGGGCCATATCAGCCTTGTTAAGCGAGGGTTTATTTTCCACACAACCGTTCGGGCAAACGAACGACATCGACGCCAACGATAAGGAATCAATTCCCTTCAACTTCACATTCTCCCTCCAACACAGTATCCGTCTGCTCCGGGACATCCTCTCACAATGTCTAACTCCGAGCTCGCTGTTTCCTATGCCGCCCTGATCCTGGCCGATGACGGCGTTGACATCACGGTACGTGTTTTTATCCGGATATAGATATGGAATAGAGGGGGAAGCGGGGGGGATGAGAGAGGAAGAAGGGAAAACTCATTTTGGATACAATGTGGAGGATGAGTTATCTTGAAAACAATATGATGCGTGCTGACTCGGTTTTGCTTTTTGGGTTGGCATATATAGTCCGAGAAGCTCCAATCCATTCTGAAAGCCGCGAATGTCGAGGATGTTGAGCCCATCTGGTCCTCTCTGTTCGCCAAGGTACATACCATACTACCCCAGTCTACACGATATGTCCGATGGCGCAAAATTCCGATTTCTCTCTGCAGTATTCTATTTAATCGGGTGGAAATTAAAGGAATGTGTTGGTGAACAAAACTAAGGCTAACCTGGTGAAACTTTTCGTTAAAAAGGCTCTGCAAGGCAAGAATGTGAAGGATATTCTGCTCAACGTTGGATCGGGCGGTGGTGCCGCTCCCGCTGCCGCCGGAAACGCCCCAGCTGCTGCTGGCGGCGCCGCGGCTGCGGAGGAGAAAGTTGAGGAGAAGGAAGAAGGTAGGTCTTTGCCAATGAGCTCTTCTTATGCTACCGTGCTACCGGAGTGCAGATTTGGCTAATATATTCTTTTTCCAATTTTTGCAGAGAAGGAGGAGTCCGACGAGGACATGGGCTTCGGTCTTTTCGACTAAACGAATCTTCTTTTTCTTGGCGTATTGGTTCCTTCCACCCTTTCCCCGACCGCCTTTGGCGTGTACTCATATTGCGATAAAGGAGAGAAAAACAGGTAACGAAAGGGATGCACAGCTGCGGTGCTTTTGCGAGCACACCCTCCCCCATACTAAGTTCATTAAGAGGATTGAATTTCAATGAGGGCTGGACCGGATGATAATCGGTGGTTGATTTTCTCTTGATTTTCTTTCGTTTTTTCCCTTTCATTATATCAATATGATATACCTTCAAGGTAGATTTTCATGTCATGTGGTCATCGCCATGATACTCATCTTGGTCAATACATTAAAAAAAAAAGTGAAACGAATCTTTTCTCCCAATGTCCCGCACGACTGGTAACTTTTGTTGAATCGATAAAAATACGCCTCCATGGTAATAATATAGGAGGTAATATAAAAAGAAGACAAGGAATACAATGGGACATTCATATTATAGCCGAAGAAGCGTTATCCTGTACTGAATATATCCGGAACTGTGCAAAAATCAGGGCATCTTCAAACATGGTCCCGAGGGACCCGATGAGCCATGGAAGATTTTTAAGAAGGTAACGTTTTTCGGTAGAGTGAAATAATATCTGAAAACAGGGCAAAACAAATACTTTGTTAGTTCATAATCTTCGTCACGGTGGTGAGTCGGGAATTGGAATGATGAAAAATTTACCCCAGCGCCATATGATAAATTTCCCACGAGAGATAATATGAAGAACAGTAGAGAAAGGCCTTTTGCGATAGCGATCAGCTTTGTCTGCTCAACACAAAGCGATAGATAGAGATATTGGTAACGCAGTGTAATTGCTCTGGACATACCTTCGCATGATTTCTCCCGGAAATTCTTGATGATCTGAGGTATCCTCGCACTGTTCATTCGTTTCAGGTCCCCTTAGCAATACTTCAAACAAATAATCAAGAAAACAAATGACCCCATGATGATTGAGAGGTTCTTCTCCCATAAAGCGACTTACCCAAGATAACAAACCGCACTCACATACCCCATCACCTGTGCCCCAAGCACCGTTTGTCCCGAATGTTCGTCAGATGTCGGATGCCATACGCCAGACTGCCAGGCAATCAACCATCCAGCCGCCCCAGCAGCACAGATACCAATAACACTCAATGAGTTCCTCGCCCACGCATTCCTGGGCTCCGTCTCCTCAAGAATCTTGGTCAACGAATCCTGTAAGTGGCTCGAGCGCCGTCTCCGCATGGACTCCGTCGACCTCCTCCTCCTCCTCCTCGACGCCACAGCAACCAAAGCTGAAGCGGCCAGATTCTGACTCATGCGGCGCGACAGGAGCGGGGTGGTGGGGTCCATCGCATCGGACTCCGCTTCTGATACTGAGCCCGCCGTTGCGCTGGATAGGGTGCGATAATCGGAACCGCTGCGTTCATGGGCGGCGGCGGCGGCATCCCTGCGCGCGTTTTGGTGGTCGTAGTAGATGCATTGGCTTATGAGGATACCGTCTGCGAGACAGAAGTAGATGGCGATGGTGATGATGACCGGAACGAGTTGTGCCCAGAGGGACCCGATCAGGTTTGTGATGTCCCCGATGAACCAGACAAAGAGGAAGGCGAGGGAGACGGCGTCTGCGGAACCGTTTTTGTAGTTTTCGATCAGTTGGGGGACCTGGTTGTTGTGTTGGTTTTATTTATCTATACTCTTTCTGTTTCTTCCCTTCCTAATTGAAGCTGGATGCCGTTTTATGGGGTAATATAAAAGCGTTGATAGGGGTGCCAGTTTACATACCAGTAGGAAGATCCAGCAGGCCAGACAAATTGAGCCCAGCACCCCAGAGGCCACTTCACGGGCTGTCAGCGGGACACTATCAGCAAGTACAAACATGGCTGCAATGTCGATACCATATATTCAACAATGTAAAGAAGTGAGAAGGCTGATTGAGTCATGGAAGGAGGCGAGACTTGGTGAGGTTAAAATTAATGCACATTAAGACCTGAATTGGATAGTTAGTTGCACTGATCCACCAGTGTGCGGACTACTTGGCAGTTGAGATAAATATAGCAAAATATCTGGCCCTTGATTCAGTTTGAGGGGAGCAACAGTTCAAAAAAAGATGGCGATTAATAAAAAGAACTACGAGGAAAAGGATACACAAACCTGTGTAACTAATGTGATTGGTGACGTGCTGATAAGGTTTCCAGAAGAAGACTGGGTCCCAACTTTGAAAACTTTCAAGGTCGGTTGGTTGATGCTGAATTAAATTCAATGACGGTGAAGGGAAAACAGCATGGAAACCACTCCGTAGGTGCGTTCATCGCAATATTCTATTTCTTCCTCGATCTGTTTACCTGATTCTTCCGTCTGTCTCCAATGACAGCCTGAAGGGCAGCTTTAGGGAGACCATAGCTAGCCTATAACCCTAGGTCCGACGCTGCAACGTGTCTCTGGAAGCATTGGGATTGGCCTCCTCGTTCAAAGCTTGTGCTTTAATCCTTTTCTTTTTATTTATTTCCTTTGAGCTTGGAATTAATCTGAATCGCGTCAATGGCCATCAGGGACCTCATTCATCTGCTCTCTTCGCATTAGGACTGGTTGGTGTATCTTACCTAATAATACCCTGATAACTAACTAGTTAGTTATACTGATACCAACGGCCATACCATTATTTCCTCCGAATTACGTGCTGTTCAAGTACGGCAATACCATCGTGCACCGTTTCATGTGTCATCATTGTTGTCATCCCGGTTGCAACACAAGGCTCAACTGCAGACGGCCCAGCCGATCAAGGTTGTCTCATTTCATTTCTCCAGCGGGGATAACCTAAAACCTGTCCCAATCCCGCATTTCTGTGTCCCTCAAGGGGCAGTGGTGAGGAAGTCAGAAATACTTGACATGCAGCCCGCTGTTCTCCCTTTGCGATGTCAATGTACAAATCACATTATACCCATCTTCAATGGCTTTTGCACGACCATGTCCCGGATGAGGAGCTTCATTCTGGCTACTGTTGTACTGTTCGTACACACATATTGCCTCGAAGGCGATGCTGCGTAAAACCTCGAGCGCACCGTGTCCACTCTTGGCACACTGCTTACCCTCTTCCTGACGATTGAGCTCTTTCGTCCTGGGCTCCTGATAGCTTTGCTAGAGCTAGCAGCGACTCAAAGAGAGAATGCATTGCTTGAAAAGGCAAACAGCGATGGCCAGAGCGCCTTACGCCGTATATGGATCGAACTCGGAATATACTGCTTTGGACAGTGGATGCAGTACTTCAGAATGCTGGTGGATTGGAAGTGCGAGCCTTTTGCGCGGAACGGGTTCAGAAACGCAACAGAGCTTCACAGATTAAAACCATACGGCGCAATTGAAAAGAATTGGTTCGTCTTCTGGAACAGTGACGGGCAAATGTACATTTCACTACGACGTCACATCACAACGTGTGTTTGCGAAACTGGACTAGAGTGGCACGGTCTCGCAAGATCTACCATCTCTATCAGATCTCAATGATCAGCAATGTATGGAGAAATATATGCCCAAAAGTTGTGCTGGAGTTTGAATCCATCCGCCAGGCCACAAATTCCTTATCTATCACCCTCTGCAACCGGGCAGACCCCTCTCTGCCAACCCAACGATTCCAATACTTTCATTTTCACCATCTTCCAGCACCAGAAGTTCTGCTCGTTTCACAGCACCTATGAGCCCTACGCCATGCCCTTCCAGCAGTCGTCGCTGTTTGCCATTCACGGGATTTCGTCCAAGCCTATGTGGATCATCCATGAGGGTAGGGAAAGAAGTCAACCTGGCTCAGACCGGCAGCCTTGCAGTCATGAAATCAGACAGAAATGTTCTACGTGGCATCCATGAGCTGGAAACACATGGTCACAGATATCATGGCTACATCGATAACGTGCTGATCATTGGATTTGGAATTGAGGATTTCAAGACTGCGGGGATTGATGTTGTGGCCAGCAACATCTTATTGGATCTAGGCATTTGTTCCCCCTCGTGTAATATTTCCCTCATTCCCGTGCATTTTTCGTTTCCCCATTAGATGTAATATTACAAGCGTCTTTTATTCGTGCTCAAGGCTTTTCGCACGACCGATGGTTTATGCCCTCAACATTTTTGCCCAAAGTGATTGTGACAATACTTATTAGCCTCCAATCCATGGCCGTATTTTATTCGCCTGCCCTGTCCCGGTTGAATCACATACGGTAACATGTGCGGTTCCTGCTAGTTAGCAGGGATACCCCCGAGATGGATGCACGGAACGACCAGGTCACGAAGAACAAACCTAGCGGTAACCTGTGCCTGGCAGCCAGTGGCAGGTCCCAGAAGATCCCTTTTTGGATGCATGTGTACCCCACAAGTGCTTGTTGCTTCTACTACCTCGGTAACAGCAAACCAACAATTGAATTATCGAGACCTTACGGCGTTCTGCTCCGCAAAGAGGATACTTTCAAGCTTTGAAGAGCTTCAGCGACCCAAAGGTGGGGTACAGTTCTTGAATCAAAAGTCAGTGAACCCGCAAGAATCGCTAAATTGCAGTTTCTCCATCTCCCAAAACTTATTTCTTTATTGTTGGTTAATTTTAGTAAGCTAGTTACTGTGTAACTAATTACTTTTTTTATTTGAGTGCACAAAGAAAACTAGAAAAGTATGTCCCCCATCCCCTGCTAAAACAAAGAACTATACCAGAAAACAGCCCTAATAATAAAACCCGAAAGAGGAAGACGCTAAATTCGATGCGGGTTCATAATTTTACATTGACAGTACACGATTGCTGTGATGATGAGGGTTGAGTTTTAGAGTATGCCCACTGGGCCAATTTCACGCTAGGCTCGTCTATGAGTCTTGTTGCGATTTCTGCCAGCCACAGTGTAAGCGGCAGAAGAATCAACTGTGGGAGGAGAAATGCCAATTCCAGGCCAAGTGGACCGACTTTTGGCAGTGGAAATCGGTTAATCCATCCCGGTAAATTGACGGCATGAGATTCTCTCAACCAACCAGTTGCGGCGTATATTCGGTCACCAAGCGTCCAAAGGATTGGTCCGTGCACAAGGTAGAAAGAGAACGATATGCGACCGAGATACTGATTGAAGGGCGTCTCGAAAAAGGATTTCAATGCTGGTATGCGTGGGATTGCCGCGACGATTAACGTGGCGGCCCAAAACAGGAAGAACCATTTGTAGTCGAAGACGGCCTGGGGTTTGAAAAAGGATAGGAGGTACCACCCTGGGGACGACCTAAGGACTTGGATATCGGCACTTTGTGAGGGGACTCCGCCTAGGTAGATACTGATGCCTAGAGCTATGTAGGCGAGTGTTCGTTTATGTGGCTCCATATTTGCAATGAAGCATGGTAGGTTGTTGTTGCGGGCGAGCAGATCGAGGTCACACAGAAGCATTCCGGCCACGAACAGCGAAAAATGCGCTCCATCTGTGATGTACATGAAGTAGAAAATCAGTCCTACTTCACACCATAACCGTGCATTCCTCGTACATCTCGAAAATGCCTGTAACGAGGTGTAAATGAGCATCGAGCCCTTGAATTCGACGGGGATCGACCACACATGGAAGTTGTACGAAAACCAAGGGTCACTGCCAGTTCTGAAAATGTGGCTAAAGTTCTTGAACTCGGAATACCAATTCCACAGCTCCTCGCGGTAAGTCATGCACGGCTTCGGCTCCGTGCGGATACCCAACACATGCCACGAAGTCATGTATAGAAACGTTGTGGCGATGACGGGTAGAAACAGCCGCAACCAGCGTCGAAACAACGAAGAGGCTATATTTTCCCCTAATTTCACATAGTCGCCATCAACCATCAGACTCAACGGTTTCGCTGCCAATACATATCCAGACAACACGAAAAACACGCTGACGGCGAAATGGCCACCAGAGAAGAACACTCGGATGCCAGGCAACAAAGCAAAATAAAAACGTCCTTTATAACCAAACGCATTCTCGAATATCTCCTCGGCTGACATCATCTCGTGCGTCCACAGCTGGTGGTGTCCGCAGTATACTAGGAAGGCAGCAAAACCTCTTATGCCGTCGAGATATGCCGTGCGGCGCCCGCCTGGTCCTCCTCCTCCACCTCCATTCCCAATTCTGCGCGATGTAGCAGACTTCCATAATCCGGCTGGCCGAACGAGTTTTGCCCACTCCTTTGTGGTATCCGATGCTTGAACACTGATGGGCCGCCATTCAGGTGTTATTTCCTCCCAGTTCCCATTTCCCAAGAAGCCCTCTTGCCCACCACCAGGAGACATCATCTGGATGGAAATTGGGAAGTATACGGGCGCAAAAGGCGGGGACTAGTTGGGTGACCTTTATTTTTTCTAAAACATCTCAATCCGGTAGCGGACCTCTGTTTATTCAGCTTTTACTTGTGGGTATGATGATTCGCATCAAATTTAATAGTTATGGGAAGAAATGGAAGAGAATTAACCAAAAATATTGGGAGCCAGACATTAGGAAAGCTGATTCCAGACTGTTCCGGAGGAGGAGTTATTTTCTTGGGGGGATTTTCGGACAATGAAGAAATCTAAAATCAAAATTCAAGCTGTGCTGGGCGTGGAGGTGGAGCTGGGGGGTTCGGCAAAGCAAAGTCCATCAAGGATCCGGGGTCAAAGAGGTGGACTGCTTATGGATCACAGCGCAGGGACGCAAAGAATGGGAGCTTCTCCTCCCTCCCCAGCTTAGCCTGGAAACTGAGGTACAATGGGCCGAACCATTTTCTTATTGCTCTGTAATTATCATACAGACAATCTCCATATCACATCTGGATATTCGACCAACAATAATGCCATTTCACAGGCCTCCTCGATGATGAAAATGGACGTCGTTAATAATAATGTCGTAAAACGTGATTCAATCGTCCCAGAAACACCCATTTGCCAACTGGATATAAAAATTAAGCGGGATGGTTTCGCCGGAAGAGACTAGAGAGAAAAGCCTTTCAGACTTTCACATGAGAACGCAGCTGTGGCAACATTAACTATGCCAAGGCCGAACATTCTGGGGTGGGATCTTGGAGGAGGGGTAGCTGAGATATGGGGCCGCACATTCGAGTGGTCAGACAGCGTATTTCGTGGAGCATCAGCAAGACTCAGTCCGCCTCCCAAGAGGTCGAAAAGTCCATTTTTTGGTTCGTTCGTGTGGACGACAGTTGGACATGCCCGTGAAGATGCCGAGTTATTGTTATGATTGCGATGTTCGATCCAGCTTGAATATTCATAGCGGAGTTACTCCTCTGAAGATGAGACTATGAGCCACGCTCAAAGATATTGCCTCTTAATTTCCCAAGTATTTCACATGCAAGAAAGCAGGTCGAAGTTACAACGACGGTGTCTCTCACAAGGAGGCAATGTTTGAGACATGCAGACTGCCTTCATTCTCATACGTGATCATCCTCGGCGTGTTCTACCTGCTCTCTCTTGTCTGGTGTCTCCGCTGGTGGCTGTATTTTGGAGAAACTAAAGAACAGAAGAAAACCCTGTATTACTTGCTTGAACAAATGCCGCATGTTAGGCTCAGCCTTTGGCTATTAAGCATGCTTTCCACAATAAGCTTATAACGAGCAACGACGGGCATACATGGAACCCCAGATCGAGCTTGGTCTGGCCTGGAAGAGCTGTGTAATTTACCATCGTATTTTTCAACGGATTTCGATTATCTTGGCTTCTTCTTCCTTTGGCATAAGGTAACGAGTAGGGAATATTGACTACCGGGTCGTACATTTATCGATTCTTTCCTTGTGCTCGGCTTTCAGAAAGAATAACTAAACTTAAGTTGTAGCTTGGAGTTTTCTCTCGCCTTTCCTCTCTAACCATATTCCCATCCTCTTTCCCTCTCATTTCCCTCCTTTGTCCTCCTCTTCTAAACATTTTCTCTCTTTTTTGGATGACAGACAAACCAAGAAATGATATGTGTATAGAAATTATTCAATAATGCAGTCTTTTCCCCTTCCCCGTCCATGAAATTTGTTTTCTCTTTGCGCCCATTTCCAACCGAAAAAGGGAAGGGGGAAAACGGGATAAATCAGCAGACCGAGAAGTGTCAACAGTTAGCAGGAAAGAAAAGAAAGGAGGTGAAAGGGAAAAGAAATATGCTCGCTGCAAAACCGAGACTGACCCGGAGGTTATTATCCGGCTGCATCTCATTTATACTCCTCATTATATATTTTTCGACTGTTGCGTCATCAGGCCAATACACCGGTGATTTCTCTCCGTCCATGTATTTTGCAGGCGGCTTCCCGCGGAAGATATGGCAGATATGGAAAGTAGATCCGCTCGACTTTGAGGAACGAGATCTGCGTTGTGCCCGGAGTTGGACATCAAAGAACCCGACCCATAGATACGAGGTCCTAACCGACCAAAACGATCTATATTATCTTGAGACGCATTTTGGGCCCAAGGGTTTCAATCGCCCAGATATAATATACGTTTACCGCTCTCTGACAGCGAGAATCATCAAAGCTGACCTGTTGCGGTATCTGATCATGTATGTGGAGGGTGGGGTGTATGCGGACATTGATGTCGAGGCACTCAGGCCGCTTGACAGATTTATTCCGGATAGGTTCAATGAGAAGAACATAGATATGGTTATCGGTGTGGAGATCGATCAACCGGAGTTTAGGAAGCATCCCGTCCTCGGACCCAAGTCGCAATCGTTCTGCCAGTGGACGTTCATTTGCAAACCTCGCCTCCCTGTCATGTTAAAACTGGTTGACAACATCATTCGCTGGCTCAACGAACTTTCCAAAAAGCAGGGCGTGCCTATTTCGCAACTTACATTGGACTTCGATGACGTGATCAGTGGCACTGGGCCCTCTGCATTTACCAATGCGATCCTTGAAGACATGAGCCATCGGACAGGAAACGAGGTGAATTGGGACGTATTCCATAATATGGCTGAGTCGAAGGTCGTAGGTGGCATTCTTGTTCTCACCGTCGAAGCTTTTGCGGCGGGCCAAGGCCACTCGGATTCGGGAAATCACAACACCAGAACAGCACTGGTCAAGCATCACTATCATGCGTCCGGATGGCCAAGCAACCACCGCAGATATAAGCATCCGATGTTTGATGAAGTTGAGACGTGTAACTGGAATGCCCAGTGCGTGGCAGAATGGGATAAGAATAAAGCGGATTTCGAGGCCCTTCCGCTCGAGGAGCAAGCGAAGAGGATTGCTGTCAAGCAGTTCGCAGATTCTATCAAGAATCCAGTAAAATCCAATCCTAATCCGGTTCCAAATCAGAACGCAGTCCAAAATCCGATCCAGGATCCCTGATATGTTGGGGGAAGTGCTATGTATTCTACAAACCTGTCTGTACACACCAGACGGGCGGGGAGTGGATGGTATAAAAAATGATTGTAGAAAATGCGACAAACAACACTCAGAATACATACAGAGTGAATAGAAACTAGTGAACGACAGCCCCAAATATGGCCACATACGGATCTATCTTCAGAGGATGTCAATACGCTTGACCTTACCTCCTCAACCGTTAGTGGAATCTCGTGGAGGAGATAGTGGACGACGAATAACGACAAGCTTTATTTGACATGAGAACAGGAACTGGGGGAGAACTTGCGGTGGGAACATACTTTGAAATGCACCTTGAGTGTCCAGCATCTAAAAGCCCTCTCTTGCATGCAATATAAGGCATAATGACATTGATAAACAGACCCCGGTCTCTTTTTAGAATCTTGGTGCGGGGTCCGGTGTTAAATAAGGTTTATGGCCGAGATGTTTTTTCTTGTCATTCCTTTTTTATTATTGCTGGATGAATATTTTCCTTCCCTTGCTGGGGCGTTCTGGTTGGCCGTTTGCGGAGGAGAACAGATATACCTAGATATTTCATTGTGCATATATTATGTTTTCTGTTAGTTGAGTTTTCGAGGGGCCGACTTTTCATCCATATATCTCATGAGCGTAAAAGCTGTTTCGTGATCACTATTGCATAACATAATTGTACAATTTTCGTCAATTCTAGTTAGTCCTCTGTCCATTTCCCATAGCTCCACAAATAACCACTAACAAGGATATACAAGTCAATATATATATATAAAATAATAAAAAAATTGATTCAACGATTTACATCTTCCTGCAATTGCAACTCATCCAAGAGTATATCAGCGACTAGGGGTGAGTCGAGTTCGGCTGCTGCATCGCGTATAACAGAATCCCAGACCTCCCGGTCTAGTCGACGTAGTCTTCTAACCCAAACGGTCACTGGATTTAAGTCATCATCAGCATTCCAATTCCCCCGATCTACCCCATTTACCAGTAAAAAGTCTTGCAAATCTTGTAGCCCACGGTTGAAAAGATATTCCTCAGGAGATGATAAATCATCATCAGCTTGATCTTCAACCTCATCACCATCACCATCAGTTGGACGTCGATCTGGTGGTTCTTCATCCTCAGAATCCTCCGGCTCGTTCTCGACATCGCCAATGGCCTCTTCTCCAGGGAGCCCGAATAACTGTCTTGCGTCGTCAAATATCCTCACGGGATGCGTATTTAGCGACAAATCCATCTGCGGGCCTGGCGGCAGGGGGTCTGAGGCCGACATTCGTTCCGCAGAAAAGTGGTGAGGCAGATGCGTGGTGACTGACGGAATATCTGACAACAGGACATGACGAGCAATATCCAGTGTGATCTCAGGAGATTGTACTTCCTCTTTAGATTTAGTAAGAGTGTCTGCAACCTCGACGAGAACAGAGATTGCCTCAGGGGTATTCCAGATATCCTTAGCTCTCGCAATGTAGAGTTCGCAAAACAAGCAGTGCGTTTCGTTGGGAGGCTGCACTGCCCATATGGACTTCGGTATGGGCTCGATATTGAGTTCCTGAAATAAACGGCAAAATACCCAGGGGTAATGAGACATCACCTTCCGCAACTGTGAACGACATTCGACGGGTTTCCCTTGGAGAAGATAGGCCAGCGCAAGTGAGCATTGGATATTAAGAAAGTTCTGCCAACGTTTACTAAAATACGGATGAGAGCATAGTTTGATGAAATGATCCTGCTCTCGTCCTCTGATAGCTAGAGAATCAATTATCAAATTGATGGAGTACGGATCCCCGGGGTCCAGGCTTAGGAGTAGCTTTGCCCACTCGTACGCGGTTTTCAATGTACCTTTCATCTCCAAATTCTTGATATATCTCCAGCCTGAAAGCCAAAATTCACGGTTGGCGGCAATGTTAAAGTTCAATCGTGATTTCCCTTGTTTTAAGCGAGTGCTAAATGAGGAGTGGACCGAGCGGCCAATAGTAAACAACGCTCTTTCGAGGAGATCTCCTGAGACTGCATGGTCGCCTTGATGTTTGGCAATCTCGGAGACTTGTAACAGGCTTGAGATGTGGTACGCTTTTCGAACCATAAGTACACGACATGTGGCAATTATTACTGGAATTGGGCTTAACTCACGATTGTATTGCAGATGGTGTATCATTCTCTCCGGTTCCATCGACTCAACACACAGGTCAAACTGCCTTTGAGCATCCTCGTAAGCTTTGTTATGAACGAGTTTATATTCCGCTCTGTCGGAGTGAAGGCTCTGCACTACCTCCATCCCAAGTCCTCCGCTGGTCGCCCGCGGCCATTCATCCTTTGCCTGCATCAAGACATTTTTACGCAGCGTCGCTCCCGCAAGATCCTGCCCACGACTCACAGGGTTATAACGCCCCATCAGCGCCCGTCCAAGATCCAGATGTTGATTTCTGTTTCTTCGCCCTGCTCCTGCACTAGAAGCTTCGTTGGTACTTTCTAACACCACATTGCCGAATAACTTTTTCATCTCGTTGATTGCATTGAGGCGTCGCGGATCGATTGCAAGAAGTTCATTAGGTTCCTCAGATGGACATCCAAATTCAGTGCGCCATGAATTCTGGTCCGAGTCCAGTGGCGCGACGTCATTTCGCAATGGCTGTTTGGCAGACAAAGCTTTTAATGCGAGGTCAATCTCATCCAGTTCCGACTCTTCCGCAGGGGGGACAGCAGTGGGTTTGGACTCTATAGGACTTGCTGCTTTCTTGACACCTTTTTTCTTTTTCTTCCTTTTCTTAGTATCCAGGGGTTTTGAAGGAGTAGAAGGCTTTTCTGGCGTCTGAATCGGCTCCGGGATTGAGGTCTCTGAATCGGATTTGTCTTCTGCATCCTGGCTCTCTAGCAAGTCAAACGCATTGAATTTAGGTTGTAGTTTTTGGAAACTATGTAAGCTGTGCAAATTGTCATCCAGCTCATCCGGTGAATCATTTGCATGTTCTTGTTCTTGAAGTTTCTGGAGCTTTCTTAAAGCTCGGGAAGACATGGAGGCGGGATGTGAGATGCAGGTAACTATTCAGAGATTAGAAGGTCACAAAGAGAGACAAAGGATGAGGACAAGACATGAGTTACCAGCACAGTTCAGCCAGTCAACTCCTCAATGTAAAATAAAGAATATCTATCATCTGTGGACTCCAAAAGTCCTAGGATGAATCAAATGCATACTTTGCACCTGTTATATGCAACACAAAGGCGGCGACCTAACTAGGAACCTTGTTAAACAGCCAGTTCCTCTGGCTTAGTCATGATTGGCAAGTAAACTACAGCCTTGGCATTCAACCTCCCAACTCCGCGCGTCAACCCTCTCTTTATCACCAACATCTCTCCCCTCTTTATTCTCATTTATTCTCTGAAAAGAGTACTGGGGATAGGCTTTCTATCCAAAACCCTTTTCCCCGGCTTCTGCATCCTACGGTTTCGATGCGTCAAGCAGCCTCCCACGTGTTGCAAACAGCACGTTGTCCCTCTCTTCATAACCTCGGACGGAACCATCTCGCACCTTTTACACCTAGCTATGCAGTAGCGCTGCGAACTATCTCCTCTACAGGAAAAGCGACTGCCTTTACTCCTGCTACGGTTCAGTCCTCCATGCACCTGCGGAACTTTTCTCTGGCTTGTATTTCGACCTTAGTGGCATCCGGCGCCTGGTACGCTTACAAAGGGAGCCAGCACTCTGGCGCTTCCACAAACCCTTTAAGCTCGAGCACCAGTCTTGTATCACCCACGGGGATTCAGTCTCGGGGAATTTCTTCAAGAGATTCAACGAACTTCGCTCCAGAGGAAACTGCCACAACTACACGCCGTGCCCTTTTGGTGGAGAATGATCAATTCTATGCTAGCAATATTGTTGGCACTCGACCCCTCTCCAAGGAAACAGACTGTTCTGGAAGAAAAGTACTGGAGATGTTAACCCCCGAGCAAGCGACGCAGAAACTCAGGCGGAATGAGGAGTCTTATCTCGTTGGTCGTGGAAGAGGTGTCGTTCGCTATGATGTTGTTCAGTTACCCAGTAACGACCCTATCGAAGACGACCATGCAGAGAAGATCGTAGAAGTGCCACAATCAGTCTCTGCTTCTGATCATGGCAGTGCCGAAAGCAGTGATTGGATGTTCTGGGGCGTATTTGACGGTCATTCGTGAGTTACAACAATTTAGCATACCTACTACCCCGCATTACTGATATTTGACCGTACATAAAGAGGATGGACTACGTCCGCAAAATTGCGTCAGGCCTTGATATCCTTTGTTGCGCGCGAATTGAATGCTACTTACAAAGCCGCTGCAGCAGGTCCATCCAAGATCTTGCCATCACCGGAAGCCGTCAATGCTGCGATGAAAAATGGCTTTGTCCGACTCGATCACGAAATTGTTCATGAAAGCGTTAACAAGGTTATGAAATCAAACTCGAAGCGTGTTGCAGCAGAGCTTCTCGCGCCTGCACTGTCCGGATCTTGTGCTCTTCTTGCCTTCTATGACAGCAGATCTAATTTGTTACGAGTTGCCTGCACCGGAGATTCGAGAGCAGTACTTGGTCGCAGGGCACCAAGCGGGAAATGGGTCGCAACTCCACTTTCAGAGGATCAAACAGGCTCAACTAAATCAGAAGTCGAACGTCTACGTCGGGAGCATCCGGACGAACCAAACGTTGTCCGCAATGATAGAATATTAGGTAACCTTGAACCCAGTCGTGCATTTGGTGACGCATTCTACAAATGGACACGTGAAACGCAGGATAAAATCAAGCGCCACTTTTTTGGAAGGACACCACATCACCTTTTGAAAACTCCGCCGTATGTGACAGCTGAACCCATTATCACAACTACGGCTATTGAACCTAGCAACGGTGACTTTGTCGTCTTGGCTACGGACGGTTTATGGGAGATGCTCACCAACGAGGAAGTTGTCGGGCTTGTGGGACAATGGCTAGAACACCAACACTCCCTTGCCTCAGACGGAGGTGCTAAAGATTGGTTGCAAAACTGGTTCCGCTCTGGGTCGAACTTACCTGTAGAGCAAGCTGGGACGGATAAAGCGAGTGGCCAACGACTCCCTATCCGACAACAGCAGTGGGACATCCGCCCTAACAGCAAGCGATTTATCGTAGAGGACAAGAACGCAGCTACTCATTTGATCCGCAACGCGTTGGGGGGGAAAGATCGGGATATGGTCTGTGCATTGCTTACTCTTCCAAGCCCATACTCTAGACGATATCGGTACGTTGGCCTATTTCATCACATAAAAACCATTATAAATGCACTAACCCACCACGTCCAGAGATGATCTTACGGTCGAAGTCATCTTCTTTGGTGAAGGCCCCGGCACTGGTGATGTGACGTTAAACACCGAGGCCAGCGCCACGGCAGCTGAGGCGAGACCCAAGCTCTAGAATTTCCACACCCAGTATTTCCCAAGAGTTCGATTGGCAGTTTTGGTACGTTGCTTTTTTCCCACATTACCTGCATAAGGACGCTGTAGATTTTGCCGTTTTCTGTTAGCTAGTTAGGTTAAGGCGTTACGGATAGACGGATTTCAAGTCTTCTGGATGCTATTTCATCTTCTCTGTTCTTCCCATTAAATCGTTACACCCGCGAACCTCCTCAATTTACCTTAACAATAACTCATTTTGTGGGTGGTCTTGGTTTGCTCTTCGTATGGTCTAGTCCCTCCCGTCCCTCCATCTTCGTTTAGGGTAGAGTTGTCAGCCATATGATAGCTTTAGTCGTCTTTCTCTCCACAAGAACATTCTTTCCTCGGTTTCTGGATCAGTACTATAATTATGGCAGGTGGGAGATAGTGTAATAAAACAACATTACGTTAATCCCTTATATAAATACCCAAGTAGTTAGATGGATGTGTTTTTCTCCCACTCTGACCAAACAATTGCATGTACTACAAGCCAATGAAAGAAAGAGGATCACAATAAAATTGGAGATGCTAGTGTCTAAGGCTTGCTTGCCTATTCGAAGAATCTACCAGCAACATAACGATCTGGTTGAACACATGCAGCAGGGAAGATCTTATCTTCCAAGTGCAGCCGAAACAAGAAAAAAGCAAATAGGTTCTGGAACCCACCCTGTTGTCCCCAGGGACCCTATGCCCGGTGATTTGACATCGTGCTCCAATTCCCACTAGGGTATCGCATTTCCGGATGTTGACCAGGAGATGGGTGCTAGTTGCAGGAGTTCCCACAAACCGATTTTCATCCCCTATAGATTAACCTGCTTTGGCACTTGGGAAACTTTCTCTACATAGATAATCCTCTCAATATCTTTCCTCTCACAAGGCTTTGGTACAGTCGGGGGGGGCATGAACTTTTTCAAAAGCCGGCTCTGGATAATTGCAACGGAGGTTGTGGTTAACCAATATATGCCCAGAGCCGCGGGGGCTTCTGAATGCATCAAAGCTGGTGCAATCCAAATGGACATTACTTGGAAAGTGCGCTGGATAGCCCACGAAAATATCCCCTGCAAATTGCCTTGTGATGCCAGCATCGGAAGTTCCTTTGCCTTGCAAATTTTGGAACCCCAGGTAATATGGGTGAACATAAGGGCAGAAATAGCGAAAGGAAGCACGTATAGAGGATCTGAAGCCGTGAGATCAGGGAGCCAGAATGCTCCTTCAGTGGAGAGAGAGAGCTCCACGGGCACTTGGGCTTTGGCGGCATCTGGACAAATCCACTGTTGAAGAATGACTAGGAGACCCGGTTGCCAACCTGACATTGACCGGATACTTTCCATAAAAGCGAGCCAAAACGGGAGTTGTAATAGCGGGGCGAACGGGATGAACGAAGCAAAGCGGAGTCCATGACGTCTATACAAGGCCTTTTGGAACTGCTTTACTGCCTTCGCGCTTTCTCGGCTCACAACTCGTGGTGGCAGAAACCATTTGTTTCTGTAGCATTCATCCAAGATGCTCTTCCTCTTCATACGGGTATATGCAATGATGGCCGGGTTTTGAAGTATTTTTTTGTTTCGCTGTGACATTGACCACATATGAAAGGGCAACCCGAATGCTATCCGCGCAACCGCTGCCGTGAGCGGTATTGATGCAACCCATGGGAGACCGCTGTAGGTATGGACTAATTGTAAAAGATCGTGGGCACACTCAATCGACGTGGAGATTATCTGGGTAGTAGGTCGCGACGGGTGGAAATTGCGCCTCTGATAAGCAATTGAGTGCTGTCTCACTGGGCATTGCTTCACCGGGCATGATATCCGAGAGATGTTCGCACTCAGACCGCGGCTGCTGGTCTGCAAAGCATATAGAGATAAACCGTACCCGGGGGACATCACACTATTCACGGCTCGGGCGACGTACTATTTAGCATCTCCGTAGCCCACTCAACGGGCAATAGTAGCAAATAAAAAGAACACGAAAGTCCAAGAGAAAACAAAGAGTGAGTGTGAATTGAATATGTTGAAGCCGGCGAACAAAATGAAAAAGTCGCCCAGAATGCGGAAGTTTTATCGCCGAAAGCTAGACTAGCACGTGACATATTTGCTTATTTATCCTCCGAAGCTGTCAACTTTTACCCAGCCTCATCCTTTTTTGCCCCTCTGCTCTTCTTTATTCCTTTTCTCTCTCCAGATAGAGCCACTCTTTTCTCAGTTATGAGCTGCCAGTATCTATTGCTACAGTCCGCCGTCGACTACATGCCATAATGCTGCTGTCGTCCACCTCCTATGTGGCCACGGTTGTGACGCTCCTGACACTCTTCCTGATTGCTCCGCGGCTGGCAGCATTTGTCTTCCGCTCTGTTTTCAGGTTGTTAGGGTGGCTGTTTTCAAAGAAATACCAGTGGAAGCGGGAACTAATCCGTTCTCGGGTAAGGTTTGATGAGGAGGAGTTTCAGTCAAAAAGGTCAATCTCTCTGAAACACGAAGACGATGACTGGGAAAAGGTCGAGACTGCTGGCATTGGGACTGCCACAAATGGGGACGCTGCGGGTGAAGATTGGGAGGGCATCATAGGATTCCTTCATCCTTTCTGGTAAGGGGCCAAACTAATTTGTCGTCATTCCTGATACAAATGGACTGATCCGATGTTTCGCAGCAATGCCGGTGGCGGAGGCGAGCGTGTTCTTTGGGCAGCAGTAAGAGCCACGCAGCAACGCTGGCCAAAAGCTATATGCGCAATATATACTGGTGATATTGACGTGGATAAAACCACCATGCTTGACAAGATCGAAGTGTGTAGAACTTTTAAGTGCCCATATGTTTTTTAGCTAATTGGTAAAACGTAGAGCCGTTTCAATATCCGCCTCTACCCTCCAACGGTGATACTCCTATATCTATCAACACGCAGATATGTCCTCAGCAACTTGTATCCACGATTTACTCTCCTTGGACAGTCCGTGGGATCATTGATCCTTGGATACGATGCCTTCCATCTCCTAATTCCGGATATTCTCATTGACACTATGGGATATTCATTCGTCCTTGCGCTCTGCCACTTACTCTTCCCTTCGATTCCGACTGCAGCATATGTCCACTACCCTACAATATCGACAGATATGCTTGACTCTCTTGACGATACTTCAGGTACAAAAGGTTTAAATGCAGGTGCGGGGACCGGCTGGAAAGGATACGCCAAGCGACGATATTGGCATGCATTCGCAAAACTCTACGGCTGGGTTGGTGGCACCGTTGATGTAGTAATGTGCAACTCATCCTGGACCTCCGCACACATCAGCTCCCTCTGGCTCCCCTCTCGGAAAAAACGGCGAGAATATAAGGAACCTACCGTCGTATTCCCCCCTGTAGCGGTGTCAGAGCTAGAATCAATCGAAATAGACCTTGCCCACGAGCGAGAAGCACGCGAACCAATAATCCTCTACATTGCCCAATTCCGCCCTGAGAAGAACCACTCTCTAATCCTTCGCGCCTTTGCGCGTTTCCTCAAGGAATTGAAGAACACGCAGTCCTCCCCTTCCACATCCTCCTCTATCAACACAGCCTCCACAAAATCCCCCCAACTCATCTTCATTGGCTCCGTCCGCCACTCCAGCCCCGACGAAACCCACATCTATAATCTCCGCCTGCTCGCCCACGAACTCAAAATCCGCAACACAACCACCTTCATCTGCGACGCCACCTGGCCAACGATCCTCGATCATCTGCGCCGCGCCTCCATCGGTGTAAATGCCATGTGGAACGAGCACTTTGGCATCGGCGTGGTCGAGTACCAGGCGGCTGGTCTGATTAGCGTCGTGCACAACTCCGGCGGACCCAAGCAGGATATTGTGGTTGATCTGGGCGAGGGCGGGACGGGCTTCCGCGCTACGACGGAGACAGAGTTTGCGGCGGCGTTTGAGGCGGCGCTGGCGCTTCCTGATGAAGAGAAGGTGGCGATGAGGATGCGGGCGAGAGAGTCGGCTAGGAGGTTTGCGGGTGAGGTGTTTGCGGAGAAGTGGGGTGGGGAGATGGAGAAGTTGATTGCGTTAGAGAGAAAGAGGCGAACCGGGGAGGGAAAGCAGAATTAGATGTTGCATGTGTCGATGGATGGGATGGGTTGGGGATGTTAGTTGATTGCTATTGGTAAAGTAGATCAGAAATGGGAAGGCCGAAATACTATCGTAACAGAAGCATGCTGACCCACTATAGACATTCATACCTTGGTTCTTGTCTGATGTGTACTATCCTATCTAAACTATAATTGTCCATGTATGGTTCAGATTCGTTTGAATTACATACTTAGCAAGAGAAAAAAAAATATACAAGCTTATCAAATAAAAAAGTGAAACAAGTGGCAAATTTGTCTCCGTGATTAGCACTGGCTATCGAAGAACTATTAAAAATACTATATGATTTTGCGATATATACTTCTGTAGATCAATAAAAAAACTCTCCAAATAGTCAAATATTTATTTTTTTCTTACGAGTATACTTCCGTATGGTAATAGGGTAAATCAAATCAAATCATCAAAGCTATCCGACTCCTTTCATTAAAAAATTTCATCAGTTACATAAAACCAAGAGAACTCCCGCCCAAAGGTGACAATCAAAACAAAATGAGAGGAAAGAAAAGAAAAGAGAAGAGAAAGCAAAGCTGCATGGACCGACCTCGTTGAATTATTTTGTAGCATGAACCAATGCGGCAAAAGACGAGGGGTATGCATCTGTGAACCAACAGTGGATCGGAGAATAATAGTAGAAGAAACCAAAAAGCGAATGTTCAAAAACCCCCAAAATGGATTAATAATTTGACGAAAGGAAATGAAGGGGAGGGAAATGAACGCTGAGGGGAATCGTAAGGTATGAAAAAGATTAATAATGGAAGGAGAGAAAAATAAGGGTATGGATAAAAGAAAGGGAAAAAGGCGCCCATGGCGGCATGGGTAACTTTGGATGTATGTACACATATAACTGAAATAAAACTGTAGAATAGGTTGGAAAGGGGAGAAGATTCAAATGGAGAAGAGGGGGAAATGGAGGGGAGAAATACAAAGGGCACAGAAGAAAACAACAGAAGCGAATAAGAATACCAACACAAGGACATATAAATATTCCACCTTAACACAAATAGCTCCGAAGTTTGTTCATATCATGGCTTATACATACCATCATGATTACCCAGTCTGAAATCATTCACATCCCTCTATCCCACAGCAAAAGGAAGAACCAAAGAGTAGCGACCAAAACGTGATATGAAAAATAAAATTAAAAACAAATTCAATATATGAAACAAATGAAATAAAAGCGGCTGTCAGGATGTATTCATCCCCAGGATGTTTAAAATAAAAAAAAGAAAATGGACTTTTTTCCCCCTCTCTTTTCTTTAATTCTTTTTTTTGGTCTTTTTTTTCTTTTTTTTCCTTTCTTTCTCGTTTCATCTAGTACCATTGTAATCAGCCGTCCACTCCTGACTGTGCTGTCCCCAGCCACCAACCCCAGCAGTCGGCGCCCCCATAATCTGATCCTGTGGTGGGCCAGACGTGTAATTCTGCCCGGAGCCACTCGCGTACCCACTATTTATTCCTGAATCGTCATCATCACCAAATCCAAATTCGCCCCCAGAGCTAGCATCGAAACTGCCCCTGCCACCGCCACCAGCCGTATCATCCGGTTGTGACGAGAGTTGATCCCACTGCAGAGTTTGGAGAGCAGGATACTGTGCCAGCAGCGCTGCAGGTAGCGTAAAGCCCGACACCTGTCCCTCCATCGGCGGGATACTTATCGGTTGAGTCACTGGTTGCAAATGACCGTGCATAGATTGTTGAACCCCGAATGTCCGCTCGCGCTCAATCACCTCCTCATCTAGCAATGGCTTGATACATACTCTGCCGGCTTCTGAGCGAAAATGGCGACCCAGCGCATCTGCTCGCGCGAACCGTCGCCCACAACCCCAGTGGCCGCCGCGGGCTAGATCGCCACGACATACGAATTTCTTTTCACCGGAGTGGAGAGACTCGTGGCGCTTGCGGTCATGCTGGCGGGCGAAGGCCTTGCCGCACACTGTGCACACAAAGGGCCTCTCGTCGGTATGTGTACGAAGATGAGAGCGTAAATTGTAGGCTCTGGTAAAGCGTTTCGGGCATAGGCTGCATTGAAAGGTTGCCGGGTGTTTCTGGATACGTTTAGAGTCTGTAGCACTTGCACCTGGTCGTTGGGGGTCGGCGAGATCCAGTATGTAATTACGATTGTCGATTGAGGAGGTTGACTGGCGTCGATTCTTGGCTGCTGACGGAGAAGCATCACGGGAGGATGGAGTGCTCAGGTTGCCAGTGCTGCCGCTAAAAGGTGAAAGGGAACGTTGGGAGCCTGGACCAGCGATAGCTGGAGGTGTCGAAAGTGGCATTGGACGAGTCATGGGATGACCATAGGGATCAGACTTGCTGCGTCCACGAGAGCCTATTGTTCCATTTCGCTCAGCATAAAATAGTTTTATGATGTACTTGAGGAAGATGTATCAGGGGTGAAAACTTACGGTTAGCGGGAGGGCTGAGAGTGTCCATATCTGTCTCCGGTTTGGAAGGACCAAAGCTTGTGGTTCGTGATGGAGGCGCAAATTCAACATTGATAGAAGGCGGCGTCATTTGGGCAGCCTGGCCCATATCCCCAGGACTATTATGGGTTTGAAAAGCGGGTGCGGGTGCTGGGGTCGCCTCAGCCCGGGTGACATACATTTCTGGAGGACTAGTTGGTCCAAGTTGATTATTCACATGCTGTGCTAAGATAAATGATCCATCTTGCCCCGGATCCGCACCTAGTTGCTGCGGCATCAGGCGCGGAGAGATATAAGGGCTCTGACCTGGGCTAAGCCTTTGATGTAGGACCTGCTCCGATATTGAAAATGCTTCCATTCCCAGGGCATTCTCATATGGGTTCTGATCGTTTTGAGCGGAGAGTAATGGAGAATGACTGTTAATGTCTGGATCAAAGGTATCGTGATGGGCGAGATAGGGCGAATGCGCAGCAGAGGAAACGTCCGAGTGCTCTGATGGTGCTCTTCGATGGCTTTGGAAAGCGGGATTCCCTAGCATGCCTTGCCAATCGGTGTGGGATTGGCTCGTCAAAAAGGCTGCACTTGTGGGGTCCAATGATGTTGGACGAGACTGGTTGGGGGTATAATAAGCACCTGGGTTAGAAGCTGGAGATGATGGACGGCCAGGGGACGGGTGTGCATCAGGTGGTATCAAGTGTGGGGGAGTGGGGTGTGGAGATGATATCCTGCTTAAGTTCGCAGGATTGACAGACTGGTTTAATTGTTGCTGTTGCTGCTGTCGCTGATTCTGATTGAGTTGTGGATCAAGCATAAGTGAAGGGTCGAAATCAGTTGCGGTATTAGTGTTTGTGTAAATAGTAAAATCCTCAAATTGTGGCCTATTTGAGTTAAGGAGGCTGGAGAAGTTCTCCTCCCCCTGCGCGGCTTTGATATTCAAGGAGCGTTCGAGCTGATTGAGGAAACCGGCCTCGAAGCTTTGAGAGAACGGTTGGGGATGCCCAAAAGGAGGAGGTTCCGACGATGTGACGCCAGAGGGATGGAGGAAATTGGTATCATGCGCGGATGCGGATAGGTAAGGTGTGGTTATGGGGAACTGCTCATTGGAAGTGGCTAAAGAGGGAGAGTTGGTGAAGATTGTACCAGCAGGATCGAGTTCAAGCGAAGAGGTCCGGGGGTCATGGTATTGAGGGTGTGGGGAGGTTGATGGATTCAAAGAACGACTTTTATTGTTCATTGAACGAGATCTCCCTCTGTCCTCCTGTGGAGTTTCCATTGCGCGTGTTTGTTGATGCGCGCGTATGTGGGAGAAGGAGGAGGAGGGGTAGAAGATGTAACGTATGAGGTTACTTGAGAATGGCAGCTATTAACGTTCCTCCAACAAAAGATCCACCTTTAGCAGACTCGGGAGTTTATTTGTTGACACCTAACCAGAGAAGAAATACAGAATGCCCCTGATTATCGGATAGCGATGCAGCGGCAATGGTATGGGTAGCAGCGGCGACGTGTTAGATCTCCCTCACAACACTCAAGAATGACGCGAAAAAGAAACGGCAACTCGGTTTTGCGGGGGGGAAATCGGCTTGGTGGAAGGAAAGGGGTATTTCCAGCGTTGGGACCAGTTATTGACGTTCCAGAAGGTAAGCAGCAAGATAGACCAATTCTAAGAATAGACAGCTCCTCAGAGCGGCGAACAATGGCCGAAAAGAAGAACCTGAAGGTTGGAAGGATTGGGCGGTTGTGGTTGATGATCTTTTTGGCACGCGGTGGTGGA
This sequence comes from Paracoccidioides brasiliensis, assembly GCF_000150735.1. Lineage (NCBI taxonomy): Eukaryota > Fungi > Ascomycota > Eurotiomycetes > Onygenales > Ajellomycetaceae > Paracoccidioides > Paracoccidioides brasiliensis. The sequence continues at coordinate 61,668 of NW_011371372.1, forward strand.
TCTTGACCGCACAGACCACAGGGACCACACCCAAAACAAGAGGAGAGATGCGTCAGGAGAAGCCAAGGGGGGAGGTTAAGACGGGCTGGACGACATGGTGGAAATGCCGGGGAGGATGGACGAGGAGGTTGGACGGGGAGATGTCGGAGGGAGGAAGAGAGTTGGGCTGAGATAGGGAGAAACTTGGAGAGGAAACGTCTGAATCAGGTAACTAAGGTTGGTTAGGGCAGCGCCCAGGCGGCCCATGTACCATCCAAGTACCACCCATGGAATATGATGTACTACTGGCTATAAATTTTCGCTTAGAGATACATAGTGGATACATCAACATACATCATCCAGCCTCGCAATCTCTTACCACCACGGCATCCATACTCCGAACATGAACAGTGTTGTCCAGTCCTATAGATAATATTCCCTTGAAATGTGTGATCAATTCTTCCCCATATCCAGTTGCACGATTTATGTCGCATACGGAGCAGTTTACCGGAGGGATCAATTTCAATGATCAATGTCCTTTGGTTAGTTTGGCACGGTGGTTTAGCTTAACCTGGGCCGTGTAGTTAGTTACAATAGTTGTCTGGTTATCAATCTACCCCGCAATGATTCCTCATCCATATCCACTGGCTCATTCTGCCGCCATATTGAGCCCGATCGACCAGGCGGTGGGATATTTTTAGCCACGCGACAGGCATGTTTCTTCCAGTTCAAGCGCGCGGGGGAGGTAAGTAAGGATCATGTATATTATGTATCAACCTCTCTCCACTTGCTAAATGAATCTAGTTAAACGGTCTTCAGGGCCATTTCATGGCATTCTCCGTCCATTCAATCTGTCCCACTGCGATTTCGCACTGTGAACCCCCCTGCATGGAACCGATGAAACAAGCTGCTGGTTTCCATCCACCAGTCTCCCAGTCTCTTGTCCGTCCCGACTCAGCCTTGTGGCTGTGCAATATTCTCAAACACATACATGTTATTCCAACAATCTCGCTCTCCACTGAAGACTTCTAGCTGAGGCTGGGATCACATAAACATGCCGGTCTGCATCGAATAATAATGCTTGCCGAACGGCCTGCTCCAACACACGTTGGTCCGTGTTTCAAATTCTCTCGCTGTTTTCAGTGTAAAAATATGGAGACATGTAACGTGCTTCACCACTTAGCGCACGCCACCACTTAGCGCACTCCACCATTTAACCCAACGCGTTTCAATATGTGTTTTCTCCGTGTTTTCTCCCTTCAACTCCCTCAATTCAAAATTCAACACTACGTCCAACAACATAAATATTGACCCAGCAGTTGAAGAATATTTTCAGCAAGAAGCTCCTAATTACAATGAAATTGCTATATATATATGAAATTCACTGGATGGAAGTGATGGAATAGATTACAGAGTAGTTTTAGCAAAAAAAAAAAAATTAAAAAAAAATAAAAAATACCTATATCAACTTATTGAAAAAGCTTGTAGATACTTAAAAGAAGAAACTTTTAATATATATGTTATTTTAACTATGAATTTTCTTCTATATTAAGAATTTATGTAAATCTTATATAAAAAATTATAATTATTAAATAATTAATTATTTTATTATTATTATTATAATTATAATATAATTAATTAATTATTTTTTATATTATACTATTTTAATATTGAATTTATAATTTATAATTTTAATTTATTTTTATAGTAAATTTACTTTTTATTATTATAAAAATAGAATTAAATTTAAAATTAAAATTTTTTAACTTATTTTTATATATTAAATTTATAAAATAAATAAAGTTTAATTTAAATAAATAAATATTAAAAATATATAGATAAAAATATTAATTTAAGTTTTTTATTAAAAATTAATATAATAAGAAATTTATATTAAATTAATAAAATTAAATATAAATTTATATATAAATTAAAATAAAAAAATTATTTAATTATAAAAATAATAATTAAATAGTTATAATAAGAATATTAAATTAAAAATTAAAATATAAAATAAATAAATAACTAATATAATAGTATAAAATAAACTTTATTTAAATTATTTAATAATAAAATAATTATTTTATAATTACTATACAAATAATTATTTATAAAAATTAATTAATAATAATTTAATAATTATATTAAAAGATAAAATATATAAATAAAAATTTTTTTAAATTATTTTTTAGATAATTAAATATTTACTTATTTATATTTAAATTAAAATTAAAATATAATATTAAAATTAATTAAATTTATTATTTTTTTTAAAATAAATTTATATATAAAAAATCTTTAAGAAAATTTTTAATTAATTTTATTTTTAATTTTTTAAAAATTTATTAAAATATTAAAATCTATTAAAAATTTGATATTTTATAAAAATTAAACTAAAATATTATAATATAAATGAAGAAAATAATAAAATTAAAAAAATTATATATATAAAAAATAATATTTTATATATTATTGAAGAAGAATTTTATATATTAAAAGTTATTTAAAAAAAACTTTAAATAAAATAATATAGAACTATATTATTAAAATATTATAAAAATTAATAATATTTATTTTTTTAATATAATTATAAAAAAATAAAATTAAGTATATAGTATTAACTACTTCAATTATAACTATTTATTCACTATTTTTTTAAATTGTATAAAAAATAATTTATTATTTATTTTATCTCTAATAATCACTTTAATTATTAAGATAACTTTTATTATAAAATTAATATTATTAAAGTTATAAATATTATTTAATATATTTTTTATTTTTTTATTATAAAATTTATTAAAATAACTTATTTATATAAAATTTTTAAATTTTTATACTAAGTTTACTAATAGTTATATTTATATAAGAATTATATCTTTAATTTAAAATATTATTAAATAAATTTATTAACTTAATATACTTCTACAATAGTAAAAGCATTGAATTTATACTTTATAAGTATTAAATTAATCATTTCTTATAT
>NW_011371372.1:65751-73390 GCF_000150735.1 Paracoccidioides brasiliensis
TATTCTTTTTTACTTTTTGAATCATCTGAGTATATCAATAATAAGTTTTTTTTATTTATCTTTATAAGCTTTTAAGTATATGTAGTTTTTTCCTCTTTTTTTAACAGCTTACTAATAATAATATCTATTAATGATTTTAGATTTTTCTTCTAAGAATAAAGCTCATTGTGATTTATATATTTTAATATTTAAGTTTAATAATTAATTTTTAATCATAGTATATATTCTCTATAACTAAGAAAATAATATTTTTTTTTGAATTACTAAAGTATATAATTTAATCTAAAAATCTTTCTCTATTTAAGTCTTTTTCAAATATATCTTAAGAATATAGAGTAGATACTCTTATTTATATTAGATGATTTGCATTCATTTTGATAATTCTTAAAGCATAATTTATATAACTTTTATCAAATCTAATAGCTAGTGATAGAATTGATATCTCTATTTTCATAGCTCTAACTGAAGATATTTTAAAAACTTCTAGAATTCTTCTTAAAGCTTTATTTTATAATAGTTAAAATTGATTTATAAAGTTTTTTTTCTTTTTTATTAAATTCGTGCTGTATAATCTAATACAGAAGCTATATAAATTATATATAATTATCTCATAGCTTGAAAAGATAAACTTTTTTCTATATTAGAAAGTGTAATAATACTATTCAAAGTTCTTTTAATGTGAGCAATTCTTTTTTGAACATGAACTTTAAAGTTGAGCTTTGAGTCTAATCATACTTTTAGTTATCTCAAAGAAGTTTTTAGTTTTATAACTTTATTTTGAAGAGTAATAGTTTTCTCTTATTTATTTTTTTTAAATAAAAATAATTGAATTTAATTTTATTCATATTAAATTAAATAAGATTTTTACTTTTTTTTAAATATTTTCTTTATATCTCTTTTTAAATTTTTATAATTTTTTTATATAGATTTAGAATTAATAATAAGATTAATATTATCAATATAGCTAAAAGTTTTTACTATATATATACTTTTATTATTGAATAAATTAACTATATATAGTAAAAAGAATAGATAAAACTAAAGATTTTTGAGAAATTTCTATTTCAATAAAGATTTTTTCCTGTTTCATTATATCAAAAAGAAGCTGAATACTTTTTTTTATCATAAAACAGATGATTTATTTTACTAGAGATTATGATTATCACAGCTTTAATCTAGATACAGGTAAATGAGTATTTGGTTGCCAACTAAATAAGCTATATTAACAAAATACTAAGATGATTTCTAAAAGATAGGTCCAGATAAGGTCTGTTTTATATAGCTCTTAGCACTTTATCCTTGTCTCCTTATTTCTGTTCTTAGTGTCTTATCTTTGTCTTTAGTGCCTTATTTTTTTCTTAGTACTGTTACTATACTGATATTTAAACAGAGTTTATTTTAGTCTGCTCTATTAGATAGACTTTATAAGATCAGTTAGTCTCTGGATAGATTCTATTCTATGTTATTATATTATCTCTTTTTCAAAAGCTCAGATATGCTCTCATGCTGGTAGATCATTATTTGCTTTATCTACTAGATAGTTGTTCTTTTTCCAAGTCTCTATTCATTTATTCAATTACTTTAAAGGTTTTATCTTTGTTGAATTTGCTGTATGAAACTTTTAAACTAGATGCAATACTCTCTTCAAATTTTTTACTAAATGTCATATTGAATCATTGTCAAATTCTTATCACTTTATCTGATATTGAAGTTATTTACAGAAGATATAGCTTACTAGAATGTTCTTAATCTTTTATTTTTATTTTAAATCTTAACTGATTCTGAAGTCTCATTTAATTATTCTGATAGAGGGTCATTTATAGCTTTTTATAGCTTATCTGAAGAGAATATTAAGTAAATTCTCATACTATTTGATAGACTAAGTTTATAACTATTATCTATTTTCTCAATAACCTTAAAAAGATCTTTATTTTGTCAACTTTTTACTTTAGTATTAAACTCTATAGTTTTTGAGTGACAGGAAGATTTTATTTTTTATCTCAAAATCTGGCCTCTAACAGTGTCTGTTGGCATTTGACTTTATAACTTTTTATGTCTTTTTCACATTATCAGCTACCAGCTTCTAAATTTCTTTCTGATAGTAATTTATACATGAATGAAACTTGATTGTTAGATACTAATTTACAATCTTAGTCTAGCCATCTGTTTGTATATATAAGCTGATAAGAGCTTCAGCTTAACTTCTAATCATCTAATGAACTTATTTCAGAAGTTTGAGATAAACTATAATTCTCAGTCTGATATAATTGAATCTGATACTCTATAGTATTCATAATAGTACTTTAAGAAAAGCCTTACTAGCTTTCTGGCATTAATCTTTCTCATAATGAGGATGGATATAGACTTCTTGCTCAGTCAACAAACAATTATCAATATTATATCATAATTTCTTTTCATCATAGAGCTGTCTATAAAATTCATTGACATATGCTATCAGACTCTATCAGGAATTAATAGTGACTTTAGCAGCTCTATAGTTTTATTATGAAAAACCTTCATTTGTCAATATATCAGATAATTTTTTATATATTGATTAACATTCTTGATCTAGTCATTTTAGTAGTATTTTATCTTCATTAATGACTATAGCATTTTCTTTCCAGAGTATACTATTGCTGACTACTCATGAATATACTTTAGAAGAAATGACTGAAGAGTAAAATCTTTTTCAATTAATATCATTAAGTATTCTTCAAAATATAAAAGTTTATCTATTAGTTTTTAGAGTTATTTTCTCTGTTATATCTTCTCTTATTATGAGCTTAGTGACTCTATCTCTTTGTTTTCTATTTTAACTTTTTTAAAATTTTTATATGCATATTCAAAGTCTTGACTTCAATGAATTCTTTAATAATTTCAGAGTTTAGTCTTTTTGAATTAAGAAACAGTTGCATTCTAAATTGATTCTTTTCTTTCCAGATCTCTAGTTTACTTAAGATATTAGTTAGTGTATTTTGATATCTAGATTGATATTGAATCAGAAAATAAAATTGTGAGAGAAACTTAGTTTAATATATCTATCTGATATTGAGATTCTTGATAATTATAAAATATTCAAGCATTTAATGATCTATTAGAATCTTAAATCTTTTTTTTCTCTGAAGTTCTTTCAGTTCAGTCTGTCATTCTGATAAAACTTTTACTATAATCAATATCTTCTTATCATAAATCTCATAGTTTCTCTCTGCACTATTCATGAATGAAGAGTAGAATGCTACGTTATTCAAAACTATTCATCTTTACATAACTGAGATAGAATATTAGCTATAACATCATCTAAAGTATTAGTATTTATCTAAGTCTTTTAATTCAGATTATAATAATAAAGCATTAAAGTATAAGATAAAGCTTTTTTTATTTGATTAAAGATTTTTTAATAGATCTTATCTCATTTAAAAAATTGATTTTTCTGAATTAGCTTAAACAATAATCTCATAATTTAGCTGTATTTTTTGATGAAGTATCAATAGAAGTTATAGAATCTTAAAAATTATTGAACTTTCTTAATACTATTTTATTATCTTCAGTTTCTTCAAATTCATTTATATAGAGATGTATGATCAATAGCTTTATTAAAATCAACTTTATTCTCAAGCTCAATCTTATAGTCTACTTCTTTTCAGAAGAATAATAATTAATCAACAGAAGTTTTTTGAAAAAATATTATAGAACTTTTTATAGTTCTCTGATAGCAGTTTATTAACTATCTTTTTTTCTTCAACTTAGTATCAAAAATAATCTTCTTCTTTTCTTCAATGATCTGGTCTATTTTACTGAGACTTAGAATAAAGATCTCTAACTTCCTACTCTTTTAATAATAGTAAAAAACAACTTTTTCAATAGTTGTTATTTTTAATAAAGTCTTGAAAATCAGTTTCTTTCTCTCAACAGTTTTACATCTAATCTTCTTATTAATAAGTTTATTATAATAATTAACATTTTATTAATATTCTGATCTAATCATTAATCTTTTCAGAATCTTTCTTGAAATTACTATACTATACTCTTCAGAGATTTCATCTTCAGATATATACTATTTTGGCTAAACTAAGTATTGATTTTTTATATTTAGTTACATCTTCTACTTCACCAGCCAGGACCAGTCTAGGATTATATCAGTGCTCTATAGGTCTGTCAGTAGTATTGACGTGTTGAAAAATCTTTATTTATCTACTCATAAATATAGATAGATGATCTTCATAATTGAAATTTCTTTCTGATCATTATAATTCACAATCTGATGACTTTCTATCAGTCTCTTTGATTTTACTTTTAAGACTTTGATATACTTATTAGCAAAGTTTTTATCAATAAAAATATAGTAATTTGCTTTAGAATCTACTAATAATCTTATAGAAATAATATATTCATTAAAAGCTACTTTTGTATATATAGGAAAGAGGTTTCTTTTTATTAATTTATTAATATTTAAAATCTCTAATGTAACTATTTTATCTGAGAAGAAGACTTCTTTCAGATTTAATTTTTTTTCTGACTTGATGATAACAATCTCAGTATCTACTTCTATTATCTTTATCTTTTGTTTTTATAAGCAATTCTGAGTTATATAATTTTTACTTTGATAAATAAAGTATTTTATATATATATTTTTTAATTCTTAGTTTATAGCTTATTCTCTGAAGCTGATGCTAATATGATTGATATTGATTTACAGATTTAAATTGAGAAGATTCTCTCGCAGTTGTTCTGATGATGTTCTGCATTGAGTAATCATTAGCTGTTTGAGCTAAACATACTTTTAAAATAATGAGCAGTTCTAGTGCAAATATTCTAAACTTTTAAAAAATAGAACAACTTGTATATGTTGCTACAATTATATATTATAGATCAAAAAAGAGTTTATGAAGAAAGTTTATCTTATAATCATCTGCTTGAACTTGAGCTTTTCTAGTCAGATGCAAGAACTTGATTGTAAATTCAAAATAGTTATTTTTATTTCTTTACTAGATGTTAATACTCTATTTTAGCATTCTCAAGCTTATTGATATTCTTAAATATTTTTTGCAGATGCTTGAACATCTTCTTTATAGTTTTAAACTTCTTTGAATGATCTTCTCTCATTCTTAAATCCAGATATCTAGTGACTTTATCATCTGTTTAATTTTTAATATAGATAATACAGCTTTCAATGATATAGTTTTCTTTTATTAAAAAATGATCAGCATTAATAGTTAATTTGTATTTCATTTAAAAGAGCTAGTTCATAAATATCAGATTCTTTTCATTTATAAGATATTTGAGATCATCTAGCTTAACTGATTATTAAGCTCAGTGAGTGTCTATCAATCTGATTTATAAGACTAATAAGTTCACTATTTACTATAATATATTCTGTTTTTCCATCAGTCTATTCATTTGACAGTCAAGTTTCTTTCTTTATCTTCTTTCATTATTTTACTTTGCTCTAATTCTATCTAAAATATCTCTTATATCATTTATAAGATCAGTGATCTTTTAATGTACTCAATCTGTGTCCTTCATTAAGACTTCAATAAATTGTCTTTTTGATATAAGCTTCTCTAATCTTATATCTTTCTTAGTCAGAGTTAGTATATCCTAGTCTGACCTCCATTGACTGTTAGATCCTCTAACCACTTTAGATATAGTAGTTTTCTCAGAGATTCAAAAGTAGATAAAGATTTTTCAGAGGTTTTTTAATCTGAAAACCTGCTTTAAAAAAATAAAAAAAGTAATTAATCTAGTATTATATTATAGCTTCAATCTAGATATAGATAAATAGATATTTAATTGTTAACTAGATAAGCTATATCAATAAATATTAAGATAATTTTTAAAAGATAGATTCAGATAAAATCTGTCTTATATAGCTTTTAGTATATCATTCTTGTCTTCTTATCTCTATCTTTAGTGACTTATTTCTTTTCTAAGTACTATTGCTATGCTGATATTTAGATAAAGTCTGTTTTAATTTGCTCTATCAGATGAACTTTATGAAATTGATTAGTCTCTGGACAGATTCTGTTCTATATCATTATAATGATAACTTTAACTCTTGTATAATTGAAATTATTTTATTTTTTAAAATATGATCAAAAGTATTTTTTTATTAATAAAAGCAGTAGTTGAGCCTAGATCATTATTTTTAGCTATTTAAATATCATAAATAGCTGATAGAACTGCATTTATAACTGACTTCTATTTTTTCCTATTCATTTGATCATTATACAGGTTAGATGCAGAGATCTTAAACCACATACTTTTTACTTTCCACAGGTATGTTTTCTACCGTATCTAGGCAAACTTTAATAAGGGCGGTGCGAGGAGGTACTTGATGTGATGGGAAGAAAATTAAAATTGACAGAGTTTTTAAAGAGCTTAGATGTATCTTTTCTCAACAATGACTTTATAAAATCTTTTAAAAACTGTCTAGATTGTTTTAACCTAATCAATCTCTTAGTCATTCAATTTTCACACTCATTAGATCAAGTATTGTGGGTTAATGATAAAAATTATTGATGAATATTCATTTTTTGAAGAAAAGTATATTTTCAACAATCAATTCTTCAAATCTTATCTGAATAGTATGAAAATTAAGAGATTGATTAATTTCAACAAGAGCTTTCAAATAAAAGTATTTTTGAATTAAAATTTTAAAAATTGGCTGAGTTTTGAAAAAGATATTATTATTATTAATTTAAGCAACTAAATATGATTGAGAATCAGAGCAGATTAATCTTATCTTATATTACTAACAACAGCGCTGTTACAATCAGTAGATTGATTACCTTAACTATTATTTATCAGATTCTTATATATTTTCTTTTATATCTCACTAATATTTAAGTTATTATTTTCAGATTCTTAATTATAAGCTAGGATTTATTTAGCAGTTTAACAGTAATGATAAAGCTTAAAGAAATATAAATAAAAATAATAATTTTCAATTCAATAATTATTAGATTCACAATATATACAATAGTCTTCTTGATAATATTTCTCTCATTGAGAAGATAAAATCAATGAGATATATAATGAAGAATCATATAAAAAGTTGAAAATATTAAACTGATTTAAATCTATAGAATCATAGTAATTATAATATATTGAGTGATTATAATGAAATAGATGATCAATTTGCTAAGAAGTATAGAGCAAGAATAAATAGAAAGATTTACTAAAAGCTAACTATTGAACAATATACAAAATTTCCTTATAAATCTGAAGTAAATTCAATTGCTGAGTTATACAGTTGCAGATTGATATGCTGAGATCTTGATAAAATTGAAAGATTTTTGAAAAATTTAACTATTTCTGAGCTTTGATCATATAGAAAATATATTCAAACTTAATAATATAGACTATTAAAAGTTCACTTAAGCTTTGCTTTAGACTATTTAGTTTATCTTTTATCTTAATTATCTTATTTAAATTATCATATATATGAAAAAGCTATTTGAAAATTAAAATATAACTTTAATTACTTACTTCTTTAACTTGAGCTAGTTGGAGAAAAATCATTACTTATATACTTGAATCTAAATTCAAGTAGATACAGTAGAACTAAATAATCAGATTTTTAATAGCAGCTTGATCAACATATAGTTTGATTTTAATTGAGAAAAGTCAAATATCAAAT